>NC_056726.1:1236355474-1236398959 GCF_019279795.1 Protopterus annectens | reverse complement strand
ATTTCAAGCCTCTGGCTTTGTTTCCAATTGGACTTTCCAGTAAACAAATGTAAATAAATAACTAAATGAACACACAGCTACACCTGATTCCTCATCCAGGGTGTCACGGATCTCTCAGGCAGTACTGCAAAGTTCCCAGGCTGCAGCTGTATCCATACTATTCTACTGTATAACATGCCACACACCACAAGCAGTGACTGCAGCTCTGAGTGGCAGACTACAATGCTGCCAGATGAATCCAAGCAGCCTTTCAGGATTTCAAAGACACATTTAACAACATTCCTAGTCTGCAAATGCTCAGTCATGTATGCAGTCATAGCCATGGTCTGGGGGTTTCACACTGGGGAAGTTTCATGGTTACAAGGCATGTCCAGCATCACCTGGAACACACAAAAGTGGACATTATATGTGGCTTGATCCCTACTTAAATGAGAACTGCATATTCTAGTCTATGTACCTGGTGATATGAGCACCTAAAAGCTAGATGGCCCTGTGGGAAGTCACCTAGGACAAAAGGCTGATGGATATCACAAGTGTGTCATAGGTGAGAATCAAGGGAACTGCCCAGGTGGCACACAAACACACTGTATATAACACCTTGTGTATTGCACACAGTCTAACAGTTAGTGTAATGAAAGCTCTTCCTGCTGATATTCAGATGCCATGTGGAGCAGGTGGAGCCTTGTGGGTGCAATCAGTAGCCCCAGGAATTGAGAGAAATTGGTTATGCTGCAAAATCTAGAAATAATCAGAAGCATTAATTTTCAGAGTGATGAGCATTTAATAACAGCAGTTGGTATTTAATAAGTAAGCAACTATTGCATAGTGAAACAAAACATCATGTACACTGTTGCCAATGCCCTATGGCATCTTCATCAATATGTATACCAACAAAGTAAAACTTAAATTTATTTTGTAAAACAAAGGTTCAGCACTTTCGTCTTGTATCAGACTTCATCAGAGCAAACTGTATCTAAAACAAAGTCTCTTAAATACCTTAGGTTCATTACGTGCCTCAAAACAATATGATTACAGGTCACATGACACCCAAACTAATTACAACACACATTCATATGCTCAGAATTTAGTGTAATACCAAATTTAGTATAACAGCAAAAAGAACATAAATAACCAGACGATTAAAACCAGAAATAAAACCAATGTTCTCTAAACAGATATCAGATTTATAAATGGGCTGCACGTAGTCTCAAAAAACTTGCAATGGATATATAGTCATTAATGCCTGGGTGAAGTTTGATACAAGAAGAAAAAGATAAACCTTTGTTTTACAATAAAATTTATTTCAGTTATATCTCTGGCTTCAGTCCTGCATTTGTTTTACCTGAATCGTGTTTTGAAGTTGGTGAGTCCCATTTTATTATACATTTAACAACCATACAATAGCAGGTGCATTTATAGGCTCATAAAGCAGGTACCATCAAATCATACCATTTAAATTCAAATTGTATACCATTGCCTAAACATATAAACAAATTCAGTTTGATGGCAATAAGGTATGTGTGTCTGTGTGTGTGTGTGTGTGTGTGTGTGTGTGTGTGTGTGCATGTGGGCACGTGCGCATGTGAGTGTATGTGTGTCTGCATGCAAGAAAAAAATCAAGAAGCAAATTGTATTAGGAAAATGCTTTGGTTTACAAAGTCCATTAAGCATGGTAGATAAAAAGACAAATGTAGGTCCTGTAAAACAGAACTGGAAACAAGTCGCACTTGTTACTGGGTGTCATACACTAATAGCAGAGAACATGTATACCGAAAGGTGTAATAATATGGCAAGACTGTTGCACTGAGGATTGTGCAAACATTACAATAATGAAGTAGCTGAGAGGCATTGGAATCATGAGCCATAAAATATTATAGAGAATGATAAGGTTTGTATCACATGGGATCACCCATTACCAACAGTTCATAAAATAGGTGCAAGAAAACCAGCTATAGCAGTCCATGAAAGGAAGATAAAAATAGCATTGATCACTGAAATTGCTACATCAAGAGATTATAGTGTATTATATAGAGAGACAAAGTTGTAAAGTACCAAGATTTGTAGGCAGAAATGAGAGCAATGTGGAACAAAGATACCCAGACAGTTCCAATAGTAGTAGGAGCAATGGGTGTCATAAAAAATAATTTAAAGTCTTATTTAATTGTAATACCAATACATGCAACACCATGGGAATTACAGGAGTCAGTTCTGGGCACAACTGTGAAGAGCACTTTTGGTTAACAGTAAAGATTGAAACAATACTAATTTTGTGAACTTTAATTATACCCTGACTTAGGAA
This sequence comes from Protopterus annectens, assembly GCF_019279795.1. Lineage (NCBI taxonomy): Eukaryota > Metazoa > Chordata > Ceratodontiformes > Protopteridae > Protopterus > Protopterus annectens. The sequence goes on along the minus strand of NC_056726.1, from coordinate 1,236,396,660 downwards.
TGGAGTCCATTCCCATCATGGTATTCAAAACCCAAAACACTTGAATAAATTTAAGGGTCACTGTCTTCTTTTCTAAGAGGCCTTCAACATGGGTCCCACAGTTCAAAATTATGACCCACCTTGGTAATTCATGCCCACATTGTGAATTCAATGGTTCTTCCACCCCTCGGATAATTTTTTTAAATCACAGAAAGCCTGCCTGTCACTATCTAGTTCTTATTCCTCTTGGAAAATTCAGCTAGGCTCTGTTTAGTTCCATCATAAGTGATAATCAATGTGTTTTTTTCATCCCTAATAGCACACCTGAATGATTTTTCTGGTAAATTGTTGATGAATGTAGTCAGTCAGTAATGCAGACATTAGAGTTTTGTACTACTTACTGTTCAGGAAGTGCATGTCGATGCAGACTTATGTTTTTTACTTACCTGAAAATTACTGTTAGCCAGTAAAAATGCCGAGGGTTTTAAATATTGCTCTTATAAACTTAGAAAGTTATTAGAATTAAACGTTTTGAGTTAACATGCCTTTTCCAAAGGATATGAAGTCTGAAACTCAACCGCTTATCATTATTTAGTGACATCAGTTCTAAATTATTTGCCAGAAAACCACAAATTTTATGTGGAACAGACCAAAATATGATGCAAAAATCTGGACATTCTGTGAAAATCTAGACTGTTGAGAGGTATGACGTTAGGCAATAATGCCATGCATTAGAGTATTATGCTTTTTATTATTCAGGAAGTGCACCTCGATGCACACTCTTGATTTTTTTAAAGCAAAAATTACTGTTCACCAATAACATCCGACATTACAGTATCAGACGTATTATTATTCAGGAAGTGCATCTCAATGCACAGTCTCAATCAGTGTTTGTCTTTTTTTTATTTTAGGGGGAATAACTGAAAATTACTGTTAGCCAATAGTGCCAAACATGAGAGTTTCATACTTCATATTTTTCAGGCATGTATCCTTTTTGGAGTGAGGGTGATCACTGGGGATTACTGTTTGCCAGTAATGGCAGACTCGTTAGAGTTTCTCATTTGATATTGTTCAGTAAGTGATTGCCTGATGATTCCTGAAAGTCAATAATGCCAGGCATTGGATAACATGCTAATTATTCAGGAAGTGCACTACAATGCACACACACACACACACACACACACACACACACACACACACACACACACACACACACACAATTTTTTTTGATCAGTGATTACTGCTAACCAGTAACACCAGACATTACATTATCAGACTCACGAGCACATCCTTTTTTGGAAGGGGAATAAATTAGGATTACTGTTAGCTAATAGTGCCTGACATGAGAGTTTCATACTATCTATTACTCAGGCGTACTTCCCTTTTTGGAGCGGGCATCACTGGGGATTGCTGTTAGCTAATAATGTCTGACATGAGAGTTTCATACTATTACTCAGGCGTACTTCCCTTTTTGGAGGCGGCATCACTAGGGATTACTGTTAGCTAATAGTGCCTGACATGAGAGTTTCATACTATCTATTACTCAGGCATACTTCCCTTTTAGGAGCGGGCATCACTGGGGATTGCTGTTAGCTAATAATGACAGATTAATTACAGTTTCATGTTTCTTATTGCTCAGCAAGTGCATCTCAATGCACACACACTCTCGATCTTTTTTTAATCACTGGCACCCCAAAATATCAGACATTAGAGTTTCTGACTTCATATTATTCAGGAAAGCCATAAATTTTATGAGGAACAGATCAAAAATATGAGGCAAAAATCTGGACATGCTGTAAAAATCTGAACATTTGAGAGGTGTGCCATTAGGCAATAATGTCATACGTTAGAGTATTATGCTTTTTATTATTCAGGAAGTGCATCTCAAAGCACACTGTTGTTTTTCTTAAAGCAGTGATTATTGTTCACCATACCTCTCAACTGTCCAGATTTTCACAGAATCTCCAGATTTCTGTCTCATATTTTTGGTCTGTTTCTCATAAAATTTTTGATTTTCTAGCAAATCATTGAGGACTGAAGACACAAAATAATGACAGGCATTTTGAGTTTCAGACTTCATATGCTTTAGAAAATGCAAAATAATACAGCTGTTATTCTAGCAGCTTTCTAAGTTTAAAAGATCCTTTATTTACCCATTACTTTTGGCTTTGTACAAAAACTGTGGATTAACAGATGGCAGGAGGGCATTTTTGCTGGATTTCCAGGATTATACTGTTATTGTTCCCCCTTTTGGTGTGGAAATAGACTCGATTATTTGTTTATATGTTCCAGCAGAATTATGTGTATAGAAGGGATTCAGCATCAGTTGGTACCATTATTTGGCCATTCCATAGTATGAGCAGATGTAAGAATTCTTACAACAATGTGGAATATAATAGGAGTGCAAATTTAATTCAAATGTCAATTTAAGGAGGGAGGGATAACAACACTAGAACGTCGTGCAACAGAAAATTCTCAATAATATACCCCTTCTACATGCTGATAGTTTTTTCATCCGAAACATATTTATTCGGAACAAATCATCACAGTTTGTGCGCGGATGAAAGGATTGTTCTTCAGATGGATGATCTTCAGAGTCATCAAATGGATCATAACCAAGAGATTTTTGTCAGGTTATTCCTCCACCGTACTACTTGAGTCCAGCAGTCCATTTAGTAATGCTAAATCGAGGGATTCTCTCATCCATTGTTGGAAGGTCACATTTTATATTGGCCAAACGTCTAGACAGTTTCTCTAACATAAGGGTAAACCTCTAGGGAGAGTTGATGTAGCTTTATTGAAGCAATCATCATTTTATTTTATTTATTTATTTAACATTTGTTGACTGGGAGAGCCCAATTAGGACAGACCCTATTTTCACCAGAGGTCCGGGGAGAAATGCTATAGATGCATGTCTTTGGATTGTGGGAGAAAACTGGAGTATCCAGATGAAACCCATGTGAACACAGGGAAGGCATGGAGATGCCACACAGAAGGCACCCCAGTCGAGAATCTAGCCGGAGAACCTCTTGCTATGAGTTGACAATGTTAGCTGCACCACTGTGCTGTATTCTATGCTCAATTCAATTTCTGCAAGATAACAGGGAGATAGACAGGTTTTGGAATGAAATGTGGTCCTTTGGATTTAAAAAGGAGTTAAAGGAGCAGTGCAAGCATAGGTTAGGGTGGACAGGAGGAGATGTGACCATATGTTTGCCAATATAGTGGGACAGACTGATGTACTTTTAACAGACTACAAAGGTCAGGGAGGTAAGAACAGGCTGCTAGCTGAACAGATAAAGGTGCATAAGCAAGAATACAAGGCTTCAGATTCCAAGATGGCCACCAGCTAGGAAGCACACTTCTCAGTCAGCTCCTGACAAAAATCTACAATCTAACCTAATCAGGGCATCAGCACTTCTGCTAAATCATCAAAAAACAGATAATACTGTGATATACTACATATTAAATCATCTCTGCTGCAGATTTGTAAAAAATATAAAGACATTTATATACTTATCTGCAAGATCAACATGTGCTGATTGGGGATTCTTTGCAAGCAGTTCAGGCCTCAGTGGTAAACCACAGGAAGCTACATAAAGAAATAAACTTTCTATAGATATAGAATCATGGACTCAATGGAAGCTCAAAAGTCAAAAACAAGATTTTTACAAATAAACTCACGGGAGAAAGAAGTTTGTGCAAAGAGACAAAAAACTGTAAACCAGCAAACTGACTTGCAAAAACAGACTGCCAAAATGAAGTCAGAACAGCCCCTCTTTATGGAAGAACTCAAGTCAGCTTTAACACCCTTGCAAGAAGAAATACATTCCTTTTCTACAAAGCTAAATGCTTTTGGAAGCAATATAGATCAAATACTAGCTAGACTACAGAAAAATGAAGAGAAAGCTGTAGAGAATGAAATAAAAATAGAACAGACCCGGACAAGAACTAATTCCACAGAAACAACTGTCAGAAAGCCAACAAAAAATAATACACTTAGAAGCTAGATCAAGACACAACAATGTGCTCATTAGGGGTATCCCTGAAACCTATGAACAAGCTTATTTACAAAGTGCAATAAAAGAAATCATTGAGCTACTCTTGGATAACAATGCTTCACTCCAGAATGTTACAATAGAGAGTTTCCATCGAGCCTTAAGAAAATCACAAACTCTTGAAGCTTCAAGGCAAGTTTATGTGAGAATACTAAATGCAACACATGCTAATATGATCATACAAGCTCGCAAAACTAAAAAACTAATTATTTGGAAAGGAAATAAAATAACAATTGCACAGGACTTACCCTTAGCCCTCAAGCAACAGAGACAAACGTTATCACCTTTCTGTGCATACTTAATAAAAAACAAAATAAAATTCCAAATGAAGTATCCTGCTTCCTTACAGTTTCAATACAAGAGGTCCACATACCAACAAATAGTAAAGATGAAGCAACTTCAGCTTTTTTAAAGGCATTCAATGAGAAGCATCACTAGCATTTTTACTTATTTTTTAAAAGTTACTGAAGGTATTTACCTCTATTTTGTAAGAAAAAAGTCTCCATGAGCTTTGCTTTCCATTGTAACATTCTAAGGCCTATTTTGTAGGAAATTGAGCCTCGTCAGACATCCCGTGACCTTTGACCTTGCATCTCACACGTAAATTAACCCATGGAGTGATGGCAGAGCCAAATTAAGTCTACGGCAGCCATGAAGATCCAAAAAGAAGCAAAAAACTATGTGAATATACTAGGAGAGGCAATAGTACAAGCAGAATGACATTCAGGAAGTGAAATGTAATAATACATGGCTGAAAACTGAGGGATAGTTGCATCTAATGAACTGGAACAATTCCTACCCACAAGTACTGCAAATTTTCCTATAAATAACTAGCAGTAGTATCTAAAAGACAGCTATAGAAGAAGAAACTATATTTAACAATTGATAGTCTGGATGATGGAAAGAAAGAAAGTGAGAATGAAACAGGAATAGAAAGGAAAACGCTACTGCAAATATGATCTCTGCAAAAATGACTGCTCATGCAGAAAAGAAGCATTATGCTACGGGGACTTTGCTGTCATATTCTTGCAAATAACATTGACTTCATGTTCATACAAGTCTTTTTTTTTTTCCTCTTGGCCTTAGTAGCCGCCAGAGAACTGTGGAAGGTCACGAAATGGTATGGTGTACTAGATGTAGTGCATTTTAATATGAAGCATATATTGGAGCTATATTTCTCTGCTTATATAGGCAGATCATAAGAACTGCAGTATATAGCATATGCTCATACTATATTGTTTGATACACCCGACATCAACAGCATCTATTTTTCTACCAAGACTTGTTTTAAATCCTGAACTATCTAGCTACCCAAAAGAAGGTTTGGGGCAAAAGAGCACAGCTAGCCACATATAACTATTTACAAAGTTATATAATATGTTGAAATATGAATATTATAAGCTATAATTCCTGATTGGGTTAGCAATATTTATACTATTCACAACTTAAGTTGCTGGCTGGGTGGCTTTTATCCTAGCAGAGTTGTGATGTTCCTTGGAATGCAAAATAATTACTGCATGATAGTTCGAACTGTTTATATTTTTAGATGTTTTAATTCTAGGATGATGTATATATTACTTGCTTATTGGTTTAACCCTTCTCTTTCAGAGAATAGTGGTAAGTGATCAGGCAGTACGGAATTTCTGAAAGAGCGAAATATCACCTTCTCTTTTCATGCTGTTGTTTCTCAACACACATCAATCACTACTCACAATGCTTTGCCAAATACTCCCCTCATAGCACTCATAGATAATTCAGTTACATGGGTATTCAAAGTAATTATCAACTAAATTGGTTAATGTAGCCTCATGAAATATAAATGGCTTGCAGGACATTAAAAAGAAAAAGCTAATTATGCACCTTATATACAAATCAAATTCAGATATAACCTTTTTGCAGAAAACTCATATGACTTTGGAACAATGGGACAAGATAACAGAAAAAAACACTAAGTGGACTCAACAAATAATAGCAGCTGGGGACAGTACCTCATCAAGAGGGACAGCTATAATAGTTAAAGGGAACATCATTAAACATAGCATTGATACAAAAGGTAGAAGGTGCTATTTCACATGCTCACATCCAGCATACAAAAAACCTTTGTTATTTTGTAATGTCTATGGCCCTTGCAACTATCAGCTTGATTTTTTAATTGAAATATATAACTTGTTACTAAAGCACCCAGACCATCTGATTATAATTGGTGGAGATATATCAAATAAAAATAACACTCAGTCGCCTCAAGCCACAACGTTTTTATCAGAATTAATTGAAGACTTTAACCTATTAGATCCCTTTGAACTTAACAACACAGATAGTTTAAGAAGCAGATACACTTATTTCTCCCCCTACCATAAGACCTGGTCAAGAATTGACATCTTTCTAATTTCTCAATGCATTGCTGATAATGAAGTGCAATATTACTCAGAACCTAGATCAATATCTGATCACTCAGAAAAATAAATATAATAATAATACAAAATAAAACTAGATTTCCTACCTACAATATTTTAAACTTGACTCTAAATTCAAACCTGCTGAAAATTAAAGAAATGGAGCAAGAAATTATAAACTCCCCTTATTCAATTAAATGAAAACCTTGCAAACAAGGATAGTCTTCTGGATATTCAATGGGCAGCCTTTAAAGCCACAGCTAGGGGTACCCTGATTCAAAAAGCATAATTTTATAAAAAGCTAAATAGGGAAAAAATAAGTAACATAGAATGTAAGTTAAGACTATTTGAACTAGAATTACAAAAGAATCAGTCATCTACTCTTGAGAAACAAATGACAAGCTTACAAAAACAATTAAATGGGACCATAATGCAACAATATACACTGACAGAACTAAGAATGTTATGCAAATATGTGGAATGGGCTAAGACCCCCCTCCAAATTGCTAGCGAGACTTATTAATGTCAGAAACCCCCATGTAAAATTCAAGAGATAAAATATAAAGATAAAACCTTTAACTCAGATAATGAAATAATAAGGGCATTTGAAGAAATATTCCAAACCATCTATGGCCCACAAGATCATATCCATGATAAACATTTTCAAATCTTTGTGGACAATTTAGAATTCCCTCAGATAACGACTCTCACTCTAATAGTCTAAAACATCCATTAACAGAACAGGAAGTAAAAAAGACTATTGAAAAGCTAAAATCTAGGAAAGCTACTGGTCGCGTTCGGTATGTGGCAGAATTCAAGCAACAATTAACACCAATACTTTTAAAACTATACAACCATATAATAACATTTGGGATATCAGACCTTTATATGAATATTTCTAAAAACATATTTATCCCAAAACCAAATACCAATTCCACAAATCCAAACAACTACAGACCCATAGCACTGATAAATATAGATGTAAAGATATTTTCAACAATTCTAGTGTACAGGATACAGAAAGTAGCTCCCTTTATAATTGCACCTGAACAATTAGGCTTTATGAGTCAGAGACAAGTATGGGACAGCACACAAACCATTGATGCCCTATCCCACCTCTGTGCCAAGGACAAATCCCCCAAATATGCTTTATCAATGGATGCAACAAAAGTCTTTGACAGAGTTAATCAAAAAGTCCTCCTCTTTATACTTTTTCAATCTGGATTCCCACAAGAATACATAAAAATGATCAAAACATTATATAGTAAAGCAACTACAACTCTTTATATTAATAAGAAAACATCTAACCCAATACAAATTGTAAATGGCACTAGACAGGGATGCCCACTTTCACCAAACCTGTTCAATTACTATATATAAGTATTACTACTAATAATCAGTCAGAGAAGATACCACCACCGTGTTTCAGTATCTAAAACCCAATAAAATACACAGCTTTTGCAGACGATCTATATATTTACTTTCAATATCCCAATACTGATTTAAGCAAAATCTTAATGCCCATAGATACATTTCCCAACTATCAAATTATGCATTTAATCCCAATAAGTCAATTATATATCCACTTAACCCCCTGGGTCATAAGGAATTTTATTTTCCGGAGACTAATGCAAAAGTGCAATATACTTTGAAATATCTAGGTATAATCTTTAGCCATACACAATCAGATATGATCAATAACAACATATTTAAAACTTGGACTAATATAGTCGGCAATATTAACAAATGGGAAAAGCTTAAACTCTCCACCTTATCGAAAGCTTCAATTGTCAAAATTAATATACTGCCTAAGATGTTATACCAGCTGAATGCCACTTTCATGTAAATTCCAGCTACCTTTTTAATAAAATAAAAGTTTGACTAGCAAAATTCATATGGTACCAAAAAAGTACAAGAATTAGTTACAATAAACTAATACTCCCAAAAGAAAAAGGAGGTCTAAGCCTTCCAGATTTTCAATTGTACCACGAAATTATTAATGCTAGTCGCATTATGCAAATAGCAAACTATGACCCATTATGTAATGAATGGTACCCATTACAGATTAAATTATTTCACCAAAATATTAAAACATCTAAAGTTAACCCGAAAATGATTCCCTTCTTAAATCAAGAAACTCTTAAGACAATAAAAATTCACCCAGTCTTAATCAATGTGTGAAATTTTCAAGAAATTATTAATATCAATAAATCTAAAAGACATGATTACTCTTCTACTCTTCTACAACCAATAATAAAACCTGATATAAAACTAGCAAACTCTATGTTAAACCTAGATAAATATCCATTAATAAAAAATTATACAGTAGGGGACTTCTACCAGTTACAAAACCTTTCACTGCAAAATATCAAGAACTTACTTAGAGCAAGCAATAAATATAATGTGATAATTAAACAAATCCTATACTTCGTTAACAATATAACCAAGGATATCAATGTAATTGAGCAAGATATCAAATTAGCACAACAAATTCAAAAGTTGATTTTATACAAAAAGAAGATGCTCTCAAATATGTATAAATTAATAGCAAAATTAAATATCAAAATACAATTCTATTCTCAAAGTATTGGGAAGGAAAAGGTAGTAACATGACAGACAATCAGAAGGAATTAGCCATTGGAAATACTATGAAATTGACACCATTTAAGACGCTAATATACACCCAGATTATGATCTTCAACAATGCATACCATACACCTGTGTACCTTAACAAATTTAATCCATCTAAGTCATGTTATTGTTTCTTTTGCTCTAATAAAGAAGCTGATATCATCCACATCTTCTGGAGTTGTAGAACAGTTTATAAACTGTGGTGCTCATTGAGGTTCCTCTTAGAAAAAACAGGAAACTCAAATTCCACTTTGTCATGGGAGACAGCAATACTACATATTTTCAAAAGCAATAATAATAGTCTCACCAAACACATTGCAATACCATTAAGCACCCTATTAACATTTTACATAGCTAAAAACTGGATGGACAGATCCCAACTATCTTGGTCAGAATATAAGAACATAGCAAAATCATATATTGGCTGAGAAGCTTTATAGAAAAAGTCAAAAGAACCAAACATATTATCAGAACCACTACAAAGCTTTAATATTTTATCATAAATAGCAAAACAAATGTAAATACATAAAGATAGTAAACACACCTTTTAGTTAAGAGTAGTAACACCATTAACTAAAATGACATTTTTGTATATATGTATATATGGCATAGTAGTGTAGATATTTTGTGTTTCTTTTAGGTTGGTGTTATGCTTCTAGTTATACTCTCATTTGTTACCATAATGTACAAGTGATCCTGAAACATAACTACATGGTAATCCAATATTGTAATCTTTAGCTATTTTGAATGTATTTAGTATAATGTGTGAATACCTTGTTTAATAACTTGCTCATGTTAAGCAATTTGTAACATCAACAGTTTCCTATGTTGTGTTATGTTTATCCTTTCTGTTTGCATTTATGAATGAAAAGTATTCCATATAAAGATATTTGAGAAAAAAAATATAAGGCTTCACAGTACAATTCTATACAGAATAGATGGGAAAGGTGGAAATGTTTTCATTGGGCCAAAGGTATTTCAGACTCAAAATTACTAGTTTATAAACTTAAAACACAGAGAAGGGAGATACAAATTTTATCCCTACAGGATGCAAAAGGACAGCTACACCATAATACTGTGGTAAAAAATCAAACATTGGCCACTACATTCCAACAGAATGTGCAATCAGATACAGCTGGATTAGATCCAGGCAAAATATTTTTTTTCAGAAAGGTTCAATTACCACAACTTTTGCTGGAAATGCTACAAGTTTTAAACTGCCCTGTGTCCCTTAAAGAAATACCTTTGACAATCAGAGGTTTGCCTGGGGTAAGGTAGCAGGACTAGATGGGTTGCCAGCTGAATTTTACATCTGTTATATGGAGGTACTGGTACTGCTTTTATTAGAACTATAGGCATAGTGAGGCACATGGTTGTTTTCCATTCTCTACCAGGGCAGCATCAGTGGTTATGCTACTGAAAAAGGGGTAAGATGTTACTTTGTCAGCTATTTACAGGCCCATCTCACTGCATCCTTTGGAGGCAAAGAGTTACACAAACATTTTTTGCTAAATGCTTTTTGTTAAATCCTACCTTGCTGGCAGAAAACAAGCTTTTAGTTGACAGCAGGCTTTCTCACCCTTCATTGCTGTTCACACAGGAGTACCCCAAGGCTCCATACTTGGACCGCTCCTTTTCAACATTTTTACCAACAACCTACATTCATCCTGCAGTCTCTCATATGTAATACAATACACAGATGACTCTACTCTCTTATCTATCTCCAATACTATCTCTGAGCTACATGCACTAACACAGAATTCTTTTATCTCTGTTGAAAAATGGCTCAGAAATAATCAACTAATCCTTAACCCAAAGAAAACTCAACTCCTTCTCTTCCTACCTCAGACACTCTCTCATCTTAAATATAACATTTCTCTTTCCTCCCTAGATAGCACCACTATCTTCCTTCCCTCACACACCAAACTCCTTGGGGTAATAATTGATGACCAACTAAAATTTGACTTGGACATATAACAGGCCATCAAAAAAACCATCAAAAACTTGGACAACTTTATAGGAACAAAAAAATCCTCACTACTGCCACTAAATGCACTCTTGCACAGGCATTTCTCTTACCTAGTCTTCTATACACTTCCCCCACTCTTACCAATATCCAAACTACTTCAATCCAGAAACTGGAACAAACATACAACAAGATTGCCAGATTTATTCTAAACCAACCAGTCTCATCACATGACTACCTCTCACTAAACAAACTTCAGTGTCTGGAATTTCCACACCTTCTCCTACAATTGCAACTCCACACTACCTTTTGCATACTCAACAACCTATCTGCCTGCCCTGCTCTCGGCTCCCATGTTACTCTCTACTCTCACCCCCCCCCCCCAGCCTCTCCAGAGTGCCAATTAGCATCTTCTCTCAGTTTATAAACCCAAAAGGAATATTGGCAAACTACTTTACAAACACGCTGTCTCACTAAATTGGAACAAACTCCCTCTCTATATTAGATCCAACCTTTCCTTTCCCTGTTTTACAAAGGATCTTAAATCCCACCTACTAAACTTGAAATTATGCAGTTGCCTTGACCACACATATTCTTAGTCTGTCCTACTGTATAACCTGTTGCATCTCCTAACTTTCTTTCTCTGTTAGTAACTTTCTGCTTAAACTAACCTCCTAAACCCTCAGCTCTACTACTATAGCCCTACTATAGACCCTTCATTTCTCCCCCCTCCCATTCTCCACACTATTTATCCCCCCCACTTCCTATCAATGTCTGTGCATTTTCCTTCTTTTGAACAATGATTATCTTTTTGTTTTTACTCTTATATGTTTCAAATTTATACTACTGCTATCAGTGCAACCCTTAATGTTCATATTTTTTCTTTTGTTTTTCTCTTTATAATTATTTTCATATTTGCAATATTATTTTTAATAGCTTTTGTCCTATATGTTTATCTTTGCTTATGTTTGCTGGGGCTCTTTCCCCTTGGGTCTCCACTGAAAATGGGTTGCTTACTATCAATGCAATGCAACTAGTTAATAACATTTTCTTTTTTACAATTATTTTGTATTGTGATTGTTATTTAATATTTGTATATTGTCACTTTATCTTTACTTATGTTTGCTGGGGCTTTTTCCCTCGGGTCTCCACTGAAAATGGGTTTGTTTGCAGACTCAGTTGGACTAACCTGGTTAACAAATGTGAAATAAATAAAATAAATAATATTTATCTCACAGCTTATACCTCTTATGCATCAAGGTTTTGTCAAAAGAGACAAGGCAGCTTGGTTCTAGTTAGATTATGGATGAACATGATGCAATAGGCTGGAAAAGATAACGTCCACACTGGGTGCCTTCAGTGTTAATCTTCATACAGCCTTTGACTCACTTGCATGGAACGTGTTATGGGAGGCATTAGCAGCTTATGGACTGAAGGGATCATTTGGGAACTGATGTAAATTACTATATTGGCATCCACTTAAAGAGATGGACAGTAATGGGGTGATCTCACCAGTCTTCCCCTTGCACAGGCGTACCCAGTAGGAATGCCCCTTGTCAGCAATGTTTCTGTACTTATTAATGTTCTGGTCAGGTATGTTGAAAAGAAGAGTGGACTGTATGATATTATAGTGCCAAGCAAAGCTAAGATATTCACAACCTGGTTTACGGATGATGGGTTGATAGGGATTTCTAATGCACAATGTAATTTGCAATTAGTTCTGAATGTTTTACAAAAATTCTGGGAAATATCTAAATAGATAAACGGGTAATCACCACACGCCAAGAAGGATAGCCTCACTCTGTTGAAACACTCCGTTTAATGCAATCAGAACAGCACAAAACCACATTAACGCTGACACACTGTAGTAAAACGTTTTCATCGTGAACTTCATCAGAAAAAACAAACAAGTGCTAAAGTACAACATTAGTTACTGAACTCAATATACATTTTATATGTTTACAATGTTTTCTTAAGGTCTTGTATTTTTACTGTGTATTTATATCTATTTTAATATTTAATACATTTATTTGTCTGATATACATCAACTTTTATTCATACGATCATGTTATCAGTTTTATTACTACTATTGCATTTCAAGTTATATATTTTTTTAAAACAATGAAGATGAATGTGTTCAATTAATTAAGTTTTCTATTGGATAATTAATTAATTTATGTGTGTATATATACAAGGGTGTTTTGTGTTACACTTGTTTGTTTTTTCTGATGAAGTTCACGACGAAAACGTTTTACTACAGTGTGTCAGCGTTAATGTGGTTTTGTGCTGTTCTGATTGCATTAAACGGAGTGTTTCAACGGAGTGAGGCTATCCTTCTTGGCGTGTGGTGATTACCCGTTTATCAGTTCTTTGCTGCACCACTTTCCACTTTGTGTTTCTTGGTTAAATATCTAAATAGACTTACTATACATGTCAAACAGAGCACCTCGCTGGCCCTCTTCAAGAGAAATTTTGATGAGTGGATGGGAAATAGAAAATTCACCCCAGGGATCACTCAAGTGGCTCTACTCGATAGAGGCACTAGATACTAAGTTTGGGTGGCACAATGCCAGGGTAATCCTACATGCTAGGCTTGTAAAGCCTCTAGGGCCATTAGCCTAGTACACACCTATGAACCTATGAACCTTAAACTAAATAAAGAGAAGTCCCTTCTTTTCCCCTTACATGCACTCTATGACATGTTACAGGATGAGATAAGTGGGTTTGAGATTAAGATAGCACCTGTTTGCAAATACATGGGTATCATAATCTCCTGCAATATGGAGGAAATGTTGGAAGACAACTTGAGACTGGTATTGAAGGAATGTCAGCAAGTGTTATTTGATTGGCAGAAAACGAAACCCCATTTTGGATGAGAATGAATGCAGTTAAATTGTTCTGTTTGCCCAAGTATATTTTATTATGCAGACACTTGTTGACATTGTGCAGTAGTGCCTTCCTCAAAAATGTCGGAAACTTATCATGAACTTCCTGCGGAAGTACTGTATACCTTGGAGAACTAGAAAAAAGCTGACTGTGTCTTATAACATAGGTGGTCCTCAACTCCTGGATTTTCAGATGTACCCTGTGGCTGCCACCCTAACATCCTAATACAGGTGATGCAGGCTAGAGTGGTGCCTGCAACACCCATCCGGGCAGTTTCACAAGTGCATGCAATTCAAGTGCTTGGGACTCACCCCGTCTAAATAGGACAAAGTGTCTAGGATCCAGGGGTTGCTTGAGCGATGGCCAAGAAGGAAGATTTGTGGTAGGAAAAAATATCCATACTGGGGGATTTCAGATGGAATTTGTTATCAGACAATTCAAATTGGGGGACAGCCATCCTTTTGGAATGAGTGCATACAAGGGAGGGCTGCCTTTTTTGTGAGGATTAAGTGAGTTTAAATAGCCCAACTTCTTGTCATAACAGGAGTGTAGAGAATCTGCAATTGCATTCTGTATATTCAGAGGAAGCGATTATTCATTTATTTTATTTTTATTTTACATTTGTTAACCAGGTTAGTCCTGGCTGAGCTTTTTGCCCATTTTCAGCAGAGACCTGGGGAGAAAAGCTCCTCAGGACTAGAAAACAATTTATTAAATTTTAGTAACATAGTAGTAACAACCAGCTATAGGATCTTCCAAGCAGAGACCTGGAGAAAAAAAAAGCTCCTCAGGTAATGCAATTATACAGAGTATTAACAACTGGCAGACAAGTATGTGAGTTGTTACAAACAAGGTTTTAAACAATTAGCAGAAGAAAATGTGACTAGTTACAATATTATTTAAGCTGCTTAGAGCAAAATGAGTTAATAGTTAGGCAGATGCTTATTTAAAGTGGGTAGGATCTAGTTGTATAGGAGTTTGGAAACAAGAAAGGAAAGCAAGAATGGCCAGTAGGAGATGTAGGGGAGGTAGAGTATAGGAGACAGACTAGACAGGTAGGTTGTTTTGAGACTGTAAGAATTAAGAGTGGTTGGAGATAGAGGAAGGGAAGAGGTAGAAAAGGCAGGGGAATAGTGTTAGAGATACATTAAGAGTGAGGTGGTGAAATAGGTGAAAGGATGGTGGTTTCAGGGTGATTGGCTACAGTGGCAAGACCACTTTGTTTTTAGGTATTTCCTTGTGGCTAATTTGAAACTTTTGCTATGCTGGAGGGATTTTATTTCCAAGGGGAGTTGGTTCCAGGATATAGCTGGGTTATAGTTGTAGAGAAGGCAGCCTATTTTGGTTTTGGGTTTGTAGATGTCTAATAATTCTTGATTTGAGCTGCGTAGCTTCCTAGCAGGGGAATATTTGGATATGATAGTGAAGAGGCTGGGGCAGAAGGAGGATAGAGTGGATGATTTGTAGTTGGTATAGTTGGAGCAGCTGAGGGAATTCTAGCCAGTCTAGTTGCTGTAGTGCTAAGCAGTGGTGTGACTTGTAGGTTTGGTTAGTTGAAAATCTGGCAATCTTATTATAGGTAGTTTAAAGCTTGGAAATAAGTGTAGAATTTAGGTCTGTGAATACGTGGCAGCTGTGCAGGAGTGTTTGGAGTAATAAAGCCTGGGAGAGAGTTATTCGGGCAGTGTTAGTTAAGTATTTCTTGCTACGGAAAAGGTGTCCAAGTTTCTGATGAGTTCTTTTTACCGAGTTAGTAATATGGAGATCAAACTTAAGCTGATCATCTATTGTAACACCTAACGATTTAGTACTAGATTCAGCTGGATAGAAGATAGTAGATGTACTTTTGAGTGTGCATAGGGAGGAAGAGTAGGAGCTTAGTTTTTTTTGGATTAAGTATTAGTTTGTTATCACTAAGCCAAGTCTCAATGGTGAGGAAGGATGCCTGGGTAGTTGAGTGGAGGTCAGCTGGGTTGTCAGCAATGGTTATAACAGTTGACTCATCAGCATATTGCACAAGAGATGACTGGGGACAAGAGGAGAAGAGCAAGTTGGTGAAAATATTAGAGTAGTGGTCCAAGTATGGACCCTTGGGGGACTCCCATTTGTACAGTAAGAGGGGAGGATAGTGCAGAGAGCCATTTAACTGATTGCTGGTGGGTAGAGAGATAGCTGGAGAACCAGGAGATAGTAGGGGGAGAGAAATGTAAGTTAATGAGTTTATCTAGAAGGAGTGGGTGAGAGACAGTGTCAAAGGCTTTAGAAAGGTCAAGGAATAGGCATGAGACAAGTTTATTGTTATCACGAGCTAGGGAGACTATGTTGATGAATGATATGAGTGCAGTAGTTGTACTATGCTTGGGACAGAACCCATGCTGTGTGGGTATGAGAAGGTTTTCCTGGTGAAAGTAATGCATTACCTGCTTGTGAATGCATTTCTCTAGGATTTTTGAGAGTGGAGAGAGTATGGCAATCGGTCTGAAGTTGGATATGTCTGAGTTGCCCCCTTTGTGAATGGGTAGAGAAAAGAAATTCTTCCATACAGTGGGGACATAGAATTCAGAAATGGATCGGTTGATTAAGATGGATACAGGATAGGCAAGAGGTTCAGAGGCAATCTGCAGGAAGTAAGAGGGTAGCTTGTCAACAGATGGGGAGCAAGGTTTAAGTTTAGAGAGTAATGACTTTACATAGGTAGTTGATACTGCTTTTAGAGTGAAAGAGTTAGGAGGGTTTGGAAAGGTATAGAGTTTGTGGGGATGCTAGTGTTGTTTCTGGGGGGGGGGGGGATTTATTATGGAGGTTATTGAGTTTATAAACTGATTGTTTAATTTATTGGCTATGTCTTCAGGTGTTGCACTGGGACATGGGTTAGAAGAGGAAGGGTTTCCTGGATGAAGAGTCTGTTTAATACAGCTCCAGAATTTCTTTGGGTCTGATTTAAGACTAGAGGGAGGATTGGCATAGAAGTTTGTTTTGTCATAATGGATTATTTTTTTATTTTATTTCTGAGTTCTTTATATTTCTGAAGAAGAGAAGGGGTCTTAGTTTTAGTCCACATTTTCCAAATCCTATCCCAGTCTTTCATGAGGGTTCTGGTAGAATTAGTGAGCCAGGGAGCAGTATTATATTTGATTCTAATCATGTGAATTAGCATGAAGTTAGTGTATATTATATAGGTAATCTTCATACATCCTTGTGGAATAAAAATAAATGTTTGAAAGGACTTAGAGCTTTACAAGCCATTGTTATAGAATAGGGAACTACCCAGTAATAATTCTAGATTAGCATGGGAAATGTAGTTGTGAAAGGAACTTAATCTAGGGTCATGGGAAAGTTGTTAGGTTAATAGTGAGCATGGGCAAATATCCCAAAGTGTGCATTAACCAGGTATAAAATATAATACCAATGGTGAAATTATCTGGTGAAGCTGTTTAGAAGGGTGCAATGTGGATTGTTGGAGATGCTAGTGTTCACAAGCATATTATATGCACATGGTGCAGTGGTGCCCTGAGATCAAGGTGTTATGGGAAAAGATAATAGGGATGCTGCTATGGTCACTCATTCAATGAATCCAAGTCAGGATTACCCAGAGTTGTGCTATTAGGCATTATTCTGGGACAGTTCCTGATGAGAGAGGAAATTTGCTCACGGCTCAAACTTGTGTGGTTATTGGTTCTTGCTATTATCTCTAAATACTGAAAATAATTGAACCCTGCAGATGTATATACCCATTTTTTACATATGAATATCATGTGTGGCTGCTTATTCAGATGCATTAATTCAGAGACTGTTTACAGACTTTTGGAATATGTTTTATTTCTGTTGGTATAAATTTAAAAATTCTGGCTCTTATCATTTCTGAGATACTATTATAAGTGTTAATTTTATTTATGATTTTTTATGTTGTGTGGTTTCAATAAAATTGTTAATGATCATAGGATCATAGGCTAATCACCCTAGGGCCCTTTCAAACCTAGCCAAGTTTTACTCTTATTTCCACAATCAGCACTTACCGCACCATCTAAGAGGGACACAGGTGGAACCCCTGGGGTGAATTTATGGTTACCCATCCAATCGCCCAGATTACGTTTGAAGAGGGCCAGTGAAGTCCTCTATTTGACATGAAGTGGGAGTCTGTTCCAAAGGTGTGGTAACCTCTGGGAGACAAATCTGTCCCTTCAGCAGGTTCTATTAATGTCACATACCACATTAAGGTCTTTACAGTGAGTAAACTGTGTACCATTTGACTTACGGATATGCAGCATTCCAATAAAGCAGGGTCAAAGATTGCCTTATAAGCAAGGCAGAAATCACCACTGAGTGACATGGAGGAGCTCTCTGATCTTGTAGCCCAGGCAGGTATGACCCTAGCCCTGAGTAGCATTCTGCCATCACCCAGAATGATACCGCAGTACAAGGACAAAATGATTGACTTCAACAATTGGCTAAGCTTCTGGTCTCATTCTAAAGGCATCCAGTATCTGTCTGCCTGGGATGACATGGTCGACAGACCACGATGCTTTGCCAGAAATGGCCTGCACCTGTTACCCCTAGGATTTTGGATACTGGCTAAGGTTCTTGCTGCCCCTATAGTGCCTTTTTAGGCAAGGTTCAAATGACAAATTCACCACTGTAACAGGAACAGGCAAGCAAAAACTGAGGGTGATGCTACTCAATGCTAGAAGTCTAAATCTCAAAATGCACTCACTCGAGGCACTCCTTAAAATGAAGAACATCAATATCTGTGCAGTGACTGAGACCTGGTTCAAGGCTCCAGAGAGTACCCCTGCACTACCAGGCTATAACTCATACCACACTTTTCGGCCATGTAACCTGGATCGGAATACCAAAGGCAGAGGTGTGTGCATATTCATTAAGGATATCCACATCTCCAGGCTAGTTGCTCAGCATAATGCACTCGAGGTTATCCAAGTGCAACTAACTCTGGGCAAAACTGCAATCCAAACTGTAGCTTGCTACAGATCCCCCACCATGCCCCAGGATTCCAGCTCCTCTTTTCTTGATGTACTGGAAAATATTAGGGTTCAACCAAACACCCTAATAATGGGCGATTGCAACTACCCCACCATTAACTGGGAAAACTACTCATGTACCAACTCCTTCACTCAACGCTTTCTGGAATTCATAAACTCCAATGCCCTGGATCAACTTATCCACACCTACCAGGGCAACAATATCCTAGATCTAGTCATTACCAACATGAGTGACTGGTGTTCCACACCTGAAGTCAAAGCCTCATTGGTCTGATCTGACCATAAGCTAATCATCCTAGATATCCACATCCTGCCCCACCCCCATTAAGGAAACCACGGTAGAAAATTTCTCCAAAGCCAACTTCATGTTTCTTAAGACAGAAGTGGTGAACTTCATGACACCCATGCAGATGGACAATACAGTTACGACTACTGAATCCTACACAATTGCACTTTATAAGCACTTACACGAGTGCATGGATTGTGCTATCCCAAACAGAACCAAGACACTATCCTCCAAAAAAAGGAAACCAATCTGGTGGTCCCCTGCCATAAACAAGCTGTACAACAAAAGGAAGAAACTGTTGCAAAAGAGAGTAAAATAGCATGAGTGGAGGAGCTCCCTGGTCAGCCTCAGTAAGAAGCTGCGATCCCTAATAAAATCCTCCAAAGCTAGTTATGAAAACAAAATTGCCACTGATTCTAAAGATAACCACAATGCATTCTATTGCTATGTCAAGAATCTCAGTGGCAACACTCAAATCTGCTCTGAGTTACAGCACTATGGCACTAAATATACAGACCCAACTGATATTGCCAACATCCAGGCAGATAGGTTCAGTGCTAACTTTACCAAGCACTCATGGCACCCTAAAGGCACACATTCCCTAACCTCCTAAACCCTCAGCTCTACTACTATAGCCCTACTATAGACCCTTCATTTCTCCCCCCCCCCATTCTCCACACTATTTATCCCCCCCACTTCCTATCAATGTCTGTGCATTTTCCTTCTTTTGAACAATGATTATCTTTTTGTTTTTACTCTTATATGTTTCAAATTTATACTACTGCTATCAGTGCAACCCTTAATGTTCATATTTTTTCTTTTGTTTTTCTCTTTATAATTATTTTCATATTTGCAATATTATTTTTAATAGCTTTTGTCCTATATGTTTATCTTTGCTTATGTTTGCTGGGGCTCTTTCCCCTTGGGTCTCCACTGAAAATGGGTTGCTTACTATCAATGCAATGCAACTAGTTAATAACATTTTCTTTTTTACAATTATTTTGTATTGTGATTGTTATTTAATATTTGTATATTGTCACTTTATCTTTACTTATGTTTGCTGGGGCTTTTTCCCTCGGGTCTCCACTGAAAATGGGTTTGTTTGCAGACTCAGTTGGACTAACCTGGTTAACAAATGAAATAAATAAAATAAATAATATTTATCTCACAGCTTATACCTCTTATGCATCAAGGTTTTGTCAAAAGAGACAAGGCAGCTTGGTTCTAGTTAGATTATGGATGAACATGATGCAATAGGCTGGAAAAGATAACGTCCACACTGGGTGCCTTCAGTGTTAATCTTCATACAGCCTTTGACTCACTTGCATGGAACGTGTTATGGGAGGCATTAGCAGCTTATGGACTGAAGGGATCATTTGGGAACTGATGTAAATTACTATATTGGCATCCACTTAAAGAGATGGACAGTAATGGGGTGATCTCACCAGTCTTCCCTGCACAGGCGTACCCAGTAGGAATGCCCCTTGTCAGCAATGTTTCTGTACTTATTAATGTTCTGGTCAGGTATGTTGAAAAGAAGAGTGGACTGTATGATATTATAGTGCCAAGCAAAGC
Source organism: Protopterus annectens (assembly GCF_019279795.1). NCBI lineage: Eukaryota > Metazoa > Chordata > Ceratodontiformes > Protopteridae > Protopterus > Protopterus annectens. The sequence goes on along the minus strand of NC_056726.1, from coordinate 1,236,375,889 downwards.
TAAGATATTCACAACCTGGTTTACGGATGATGGGTTGATAGGGATTTCTAATGCACAATGTAATTTGCAATTAGTTCTGAATGTTTTACAAAAATTCTGGGAAATATCTAAATAGATAAACGGGTAATCACCACACGCCAAGAAGGATAGCCTCACTCTGTTGAAACACTCCGTTTAATGCAATCAGAACAGCACAAAACCACATTAACGCTGACACACTGTAGTAAACGCTTTCATCGTGAACTTCATCAGAAAAAACAAACAAGTGCTAAAGTACAACATTAGTTACTGAACTCAATATACATTTTATATGTTTACAATGTTTTCTTAAGGTCTTGTATTTTTACTGTGTATTTATATCTATTTTAATATTTAATACATTTATTTGTCTGATATACATCAACTTTTATTCATACGATCATGTTATCAGTTTTATTACTACTATTGCATTTCAAGTTATATATTTTTTTAAAACAATGAAGATGAATGTGTTCAATTAATTAAGTTTTCTATTGGATAATTAATTAATTTATGTGTGTATATATACAAGGGTGTTTTGTGTTACACTTGTTTGTTTTTTCTGATGAAGTTCACGACGAAAACGTTTTACTACAGTGTGTCAGCGTTAATGTGGTTTTGTGCTGTTCTGATTGCATTAAACGGAGTGTTTCAACGGAGTGAGGCTATCCTTCTTGGCGTGTGGTGATTACCCGTTTATCAGTTCTTTGCTGCACCACTTTCCACTTTGTGTTTCTTGGTTAAATATCTAAATAGACTTACTATACATGTCAAACAGAGCACCTCGCTGGCCCTCTTCAAGAGAAATTTTGATGAGTGGATGGGAAATAGAAAATTCACCCCAGGGATCACTCAAGTGGCTCTACCGATAGAGGCACTAGATACTAAGTTTGGGTGGCACAATGCCAGGGTAATCCTACATGCTAGGCTTGTAAAGCCTCTAGGGCCATTAGCCTAGTACACACCTATGAACCTATGAACCTTAAACTAAATAAAGAGAAGTCCCTTCTTTTCCCCTTACATGCACTCTATGACATGTTACAGGATGAGATAAGTGGGTTTGAGATTAAGATAGCACCTGTTTGCAAATACATGGGTATCATAATCTCCTGCAATATGGAGGAAATGTTGGAAGACAACTTGAGACTGGTATTGAAGGAATGTCAGCAAGTGTTATTTGATTGGCAGAAAACGAAACCCCATTTTGGATGAGAATGAATGCAGTTAAATTGTTCTGTTTGCCCAAGTATATTTTATTATGCAGACACTTGTTGACATTGTGCAGTAGTGCCTTCCTCAAAATGTCGGAAACTTATCATGAACTTCCCAAGTGAAGTACTGTATACCTTGGAGAACTAGAAAAAGCTGACTGTGTCTTATAACATAGGTGGTCCTCAACTCCTGGATTTTCAGATGTACCCTGTGGCTGCCACCCTAACATCCTAATACAGGTGATGCAGGCTAGAGTGGTGCCTGCAACACCCATCCGGCAGTTTCACAAGTGCATGCAATTCAAGTGCTTGGGACTCACCCCGCCTAAATAGGACAAAGTGTCTAGGATCCAGGGGTTGCTTGAGCGATGGCCAAGAAGGAAGATTTGTGGTAGGAAAAATATCCATACTGGGGATTTCAGATGGAATTTGTTATCAGACAATTCAAATTGGGGACAGCCATCCTTTGGAATGAGTGCATACAAGGGAGGGCTGCCTTTTGTGAGGATTAAGTGAGTTTAAATAGCCCAACTTCTTGTCATAACAGGAGTGTAGAGAATCTGCAATTGCATTCTGTATATTCAGAGGAAGCGATTATTCATTTATTTTATTTTTATTTTACATTTGTTAACCAGGTTAGTCCTGGCTGAGCTTTTTGCCCATTTTCAGCAGAGACCTGGGGAGAAAAGCTCCTCAGGACTAGAAAACAATTTATTAAATTTTAGTAACATAGTAGTAACAACCAGCTATAGGATCTTCCAAGCAGAGACCTGGAGAAAAAAAAAGCTCCTCAGGTAATGCAATTATACAGAGTATTAACAACTGGCAGACAAGTATGTGAGTTGTTACAAACAAGGTTTTAAACAATTAGCAGAAGAAAATGTGACTAGTTACAATATTATTTAAGCTGCTTAGAGCAAAATGAGTTAATAGTTAGGCAGATGCTTATTTAAAGTGGGTAGGATCTAGTTGTATAGGAGTTTGGAAACAAGAAAGGAAAGCAAGAATGGCCAGTAGGAGATGTAGGGGAGGTAGAGTATAGGAGACAGACTAGACAGGTAGGTTGTTTTGAGACTGTAAGAATTAAGAGTGGTTGGAGATAGAGGAAGGGAAGAGGTAGAAAAGGCAGGGGAATAGTGTTAGAGATACATTAAGAGTGAGGTGGTGAAATAGGTGAAAGGATGGTGGTTTCAGGGTGATTGGCTACAGTGGCAAGACCACTTTGTTTTTAGGTATTTCCTTGTGGCTAATTTGAAACTTTTGCTATGCTGGAGGGATTTTATTTCCAAGGGGAGTTGGTTCCAGGATATAGCTGGGTTATAGTTGTAGAGAAGGCAGCCTATTTTGGTTTTGGGTTTGTAGATGTCTAATAATTCTTGATTTGAGCTCATGAGCTTCCTAGCAGGGGAATATTTGGATATGATAGTGAAGAGGCTGGGGCAGAAGGAGGATAGAGTGGATGATTTGTAGTTGGTATAGTTGGAGCAGCTGAGGGAATTCTAGCCAGTCTAGTTGCTGTAGTGCTAAGCAGTGGTGTGACTTGTAGGTTTGGTTAGTTGAAAATCTGGCAATCTTATTATAGGTAGTTTAAAGCTTGGAAATAAGTGTAGAATTTAGGTCTGTGAATACGTGGCAGCTGTGCAGGAGTGTTTGGAGTAATAAAGCCTGGGAGAGAGTTATTCGGGCAGTGTTAGTTAAGTATTTCTTGCTACGGAAAAGGTGTCCAAGTTTCTGATGAGTTTTTTTACCGAGTTAGTAATATGGAGATCAAACTTAAGCTGATCATCTATTGTAACACCTAACCATTTAGTACTAGATTCAGCTGGATAGAAGATAGTAGATGTACTTTTGAGTGTGCATAGGGAGGAAGAGTAGGAGCTTAGTTTTTTTTGGATTAAGTATTAGTTTGTTATCACTAAGCCAAGTCTCAATGGTGAGGAAGGATGCCTGGGTAGTTGAGTGGAGGTCAGCTGGGTTGTCAGCAATGGTTATAACAGTTGACTCATCAGCATATTGCACAAGAGATGACTGGGGACAAGAGGAGAAGAGCAAGTTGGTGAAAATATTAGAGTAGTGGTCCAAGTATGGACCCTTGGGGGACTCCCATTTGTACAGTAAGAGGGGAGGATAGTGCAGAGAGCCATTTAACTGATTGCTGGTGGGTAGAGAGATAGCTGGAGAACCAGGAGATAGGGGGAGAGAAATGTAAGTTAATGAGTTTATCTAGAAGGAGTGGATGAGAGACAGTGTCAAAGGCTTTAGAAAGGTCAAGGAATAGGCATGAGACAAGTTTATTGTTATCACGAGCTAGGGAGACTATGTTGATGAATGATATGAGTGCAGTAGTTGTACTATGCTTGGGACAGAACCCATGCTGTGTGGGTATGAGAAGGTTTTCCTGGTGAAAGTAATGCATTACCTGCTTGTGAATGCATTTCTAGGATTTTTGAGAGTGGAGAGAGTATGGCAATCGGTCTGAAGTTGGATATGTCTGAGTTGCCCCCTTTGTGAATGGGTAGAGAAAAGAAATTCTTCCATACAGTGGGGACATAGAATTCAGAAATGGATCGGTTGATTAAGATGGATACAGGATAGGCAAGAGGTTCAGAGGCAATCTGCAGGAAGTAAGAGGGTAGCTTGTCAACAGATGGGGAGCAAGGTTTAAGTTTAGAGAGTAATGACTTTACATAGGTAGTTGATACTGCTTTTAGAGTGAAAGAGTTAGGAGGGTTTGGAAGAGGTATAGAGTTTGTGGGGATGCTAGTGTTGTTTCTGGGGGGGGGGGGATTTATTATGGAGGTTATTGAGTTTATAAACTGATTGTTTAATTTATTGGCTATGTCTTCAGGTGTTGCACTGGGACATGGGTTAGAAGAGGAAGGGTTTCCTGGATGAAGAGTCTGTTTAATACAGCTCCAGAATTTCTTTGGGTCTGATTTAAGACTAGAGGGAGGATTGGCATAGAAGTTTGTTTTGTCATAATGGATTATTTTTTTATTTTATTTCTGAGTTCTTTATATTTCTGAAGAAGAGAAGGGGTCTTAGTTTTAGTCCACATTTTCCAAATCCTATCCCAGTCTTTCATGAGGGTTCTGGTAGAATTAGTGAGCCAGGGAGCAGTATTATATTTGATTCTAATCATGTGAATTAGCATGAAGTTAGTGTATATTATATAGGTAATCTTCATACATCCTTGTGGAATAAAAATAAATGTTTGAAAGGACTTAGAGCTTTACAAGCCATTGTTATAGAATAGGGAACTACCCAGTAATAATTCTAGATTAGCATGGGAAATGTAGTTGTGAAAGGAACTTAATCTAGGGTCATGGGAAAGTTGTTAGGTTAATAGTGAGCATGGGCAAATATCCCAAAGTGTGCATTAACCAGGTATAAAATATAATACCAATGGTGAAATTATCTGGTGAAGCTGTTTAGAAGGGTGCAATGTGGATTGTTGGAGATGCTAGTGTTCACAAGCATATTATATGCACATGGTGCAGTGGTGCCCTGAGATCAAGGTGTTATGGGAAAAGATAATAGGGGATGCTGCTATGGTCACTCATTCAATGAATCCAAGTCAGGATTACCCAGAGTTGTGCTATTAGGCATTATTCTGGGACAGTTCCTGATGAGAGAGGAAATTTGCTCACGGCTCAAACTTGTGTGGTTATTGGTTCTTGCTATTATCTCTAAATACTGAAAATAATTGAACCCTGCAGATGTATATACCCATTTTTTACATATGAATATCATGTGTGGCTGCTTATTCAGATGCATTAATTCAGAGACTGTTTACAGACTTTTGGAATATGTTTTATTTCTGTTGGTATAAATTTAAAAATTCTGGCTCTTATCATTTCTGAGATACTATTATAAGTGTTAATTTTATTTATGATTTTTTATGTTGTGTGGTTTCAATAAAATTGTTAATGATCATAGGATCATAGGCTAATCACCCTAGGGCCCTTTCAAACCTAGCCAAGTTTTACTCTTATTTCCACAATCAGCACTTACCGCACCATCTAAGAGGGACACAGGTGGAACCCTGGGGTGAATTTATGGTTACCCATCCAATCGCCCAGATTACGCTTTGAAGAGGGCCAGTGAAGTCCTCTATTTGACATGAAGTGGGAGTCTGTTCCAAAGGTGTGGTAACCTCTGGGAGACAAATCTGTCCTTCAGCAGGTTCTATTAATGTCACATACCACATTAAGGTCTTTACAGTGAGTAAACTGTGTACCATTTGACTTACGGATATGCAGCATTCCAATAAAGCAGGGTCAAAGATTGCCTTATAAGCAAGGCAGAAATCACCACTGAGTGACATGGAGGAGCTCTCTGATCTTGTAGCCCAGGCAGGTATGACCCTAGCCCTGAGTAGCATTCTGCCATCACCCAGAATGATACCGCAGTACAAGGACAAAATGATTGACTTCAACAATTGGCTAAGCTTCTGGTCTCATTCTAAAGGCATCCAGTATCTGTCTGCCTGGGATGACATGGTCGACAGACCACGATGCTTTGCCAGAAATGGCCTGCACCTGTTACCCCTAGGATTTTGGATACTGGCTAAGGTTCTTGCTGCCCCTATAGTGCCTTTTTAGGCAAGGTTCAAATGACAAATTCACCACTGTAACAGGAACAGGCAAGCAAAAACTGAGGGTGATGCTACTCAATGCTAGAAGTCTAAATCTCAAAATGCACTCACTCGAGGCACTCCTTAAAATGAAGAACATCAATATCTGTGCAGTGACTGAGACCTGGTTCAAGGCTCCAGAGAGTACCCCTGCACTACCAGGCTATAACTCATACCACACTTTTCGGCCATGTAACCTGGATCGGAATACCAAAGGCAGAGGTGTGTGCATATTCATTAAGGATATCCACATCTCCAGGCTAGTTGCTCAGCATAATGCACTCGAGGTTATCCAAGTGCAACTAACTCTGGGCAAAACTGCAATCCAAACTGTAGCTTGCTACAGATCCCCCACCATGCCCCAGGATTCCAGCTCCTCTTTTCTTGATGTACTGGAAAATATTAGGGTTCAACCAAACACCCTAATAATGGGCGATTGCAACTACCCCACCATTAACTGGGAAAACTACTCATGTACCAACTCCTTCACTCAACGCTTTCTGGAATTCATAAACTCCAATGCCCTGGATCAACTTATCCACACCCCTACCAGGGGCAACAATATCCTAGATCTAGTCATTACCAACATGAGTGACTGGTGTTCCACACCTGAAGTCAAAGCCTCATTGGTCTGATCTGACCATAAGCTAATCATCCTAGATATCCACATCCTGCCCCACCCCCATTAAGGAAACCACGGTAGAAAATTTCTCCAAAGCCAACTTCATGTTTCTTAAGACAGAAGTGGTGAACTTCATGACACCCATGCAGATGGACAATACAGTTACGACTACTGAATCCTACACAATTGCACTTTATAAGCACTTACACGAGTGCATGGATTGTGCTATCCCAAACAGAACCAAGACACTATCCTCCAAAAAAAGGAAACCAATCTGGTGGTCCCCTGCCATAAACAAGCTGTACAACAAAAGGAAGAAACTGTTGCAAAAGAGAGTAAAATAGCATGAGTGGAGGAGCTCCCTGGTCAGCCTCAGTAAGAAGCTGCGATCCCTAATAAAATCCTCCAAAGCTAGTTATGAAAACAAAATTGCCACTGATTCTAAAGATAACCACAATGCATTCTATTGCTATGTCAAGAATCTCAGTGGCAACACTCAAATCTGCTCTGAGTTACAGCACTATGGCACTAAATATACAGACCCAACTGATATTGCCAACATCCAGGCAGATAGGTTCAGTGCTAACTTTACCCCCCTCTCACCCCCTAAAGGGCCCATCTCTATACCGGAAGAATGCAAAGTTCCTGTAATCATGGCTGTACAGGTAAAAGCCACTCTCTCCAAAGCCAAGAACACAGCATCCATGGGACCAGACAACATCCCAGGCAGCATTCTACATGAACTACAGAACGAACTGGCACCCCACCTAAGTACCATGTTCAATCATAGCCTCACCTCAGGCTTTGTGCCCACTGAATGGTGCACAGCGATGGTTATCCCACTTCACAAGGGGGGAGCCACCAAGGACCCTGGGAAATACCGCCCCATTAGCCTGACAAGCCTGGTCTGCAAAGCCATGGAATGTATCATCATGGAACTTATAAACAAAGACATTGGTAATCTCCAAACTCTGGACCCCACCCAGTTCGGGTTTGTAAAAGGCAGATCATGTCTCTTAAACCTGATAGACTTCTTTGAAGCAGTCACTAAAGCCGTAGATGAGGGTAAGGTGGTTCACACAGCCTATCTAGATCTTGCCAAGGCTTTCGACACCTTCCCCCACTCTGGAATTATAGATAAACTCAATAAACTAGGTATAAATACCTATGTCACAAGATGGGTTGCCAACTGGCTCACTGACAGAACCCACACTGTGAAAGTAGCAGACTCCAAATCCGACTTCAGACCAGTGACAAGTGGAGTACCACAGGGTTCAGTCCTGGGTCCTCTCCTGTTTGGTATCTACTTTTCTGAAGTACAGGATAACACAGAAAATCTTTGGCTAATGAAGTTTGCAGATGACTGCAAACTAGGAGCCATAATCGAAACTCCTAACCATGTGGACATCCTACAAAAGGGCCTCACTGAGACAGATGCCTGGTGTCAAAGCCATGGCCTCAACCTCAATGCCAAAAAGTGCACTGTCATCCCCTTTGGTAAAAACACTGTACCCATGAATTACAACATAGGCTGTAGTATACTTAACACCGAAAGTGTGATGAGACCTTGGGACACAGGTAGACAGTAGTCTCTCCTTTGATAATCACATCGCCACAGTAGTCAGGAAATCCTTCTATGTGGCACACCTCATTACAAAAGGTTTCTCATCCAGAAAAAAAGAGGTCATTGTTCCCCTCTACTCATCACTCATTAGACCCATTATAGAGTACAACGCCCCCTTTGGTATGTACCTCACAAGACATCTACAACAACTGGAAAGGCTGCAGAAATACCTCACAAAGAGGATTACCAGCCTCAAAAAGATGCCCTACGCAGACCATCTCAAAAAACTCCAGCTTTACTCCATTGCATATCGCCTACTCAGAGGTGATCTCTGCCTAACATACAAAGCTATGTCAAACCCAGAGCTGTTGGACATGCTCCACTTAAAGAAATCCCAATCTCTCCGAGCTACACGCTCTAGGGACCTAAACCTTGTCACCACAATAAACAGAACATGCCGGAGGGATAGATTCCTGTCCCAGAGACTTCTCATATTCTGGAATAAACTACCTATCTATATCAAACAAAGCTCCCCATTAGCACTCTTCAAGAAAAATCTTGATGATTGGATGGGAAATAGGAAATTCACCCCGGAGATCACTTCTGTGGCTCTGCTCAACAGTGGCACAGGAAAATAATTTTCTTGGGTGGCAAAAGCCAGGGTACCTTTTTGGCTGGGCTTGTATAGGCTCTAGGGCTGGTAGCCTAGTACCTACCTATGAACCTATGAGTAGTCTGTATGAAACAGAATAAAGTGACAATGATTTCAGATGATCCTTATAGGACAGATGCTGAAAACATTGAATGTTCCTTGTGAGGAACCTTTGTGGTCTCTCCAATTGCTGCAGGTGCTTGGAAAGGTACATACCAAAACGGGCATTGTACTCAATTATTGGCCTGATTAGGGGAGAGTACAGGGAGGTTATAACATTTTTTTTCTAGAAGCAATGCCCTTACTTACTAGAATGTCCTTCTTATCACTGTGGTGACATGGTAATCAGAAGTAAGGTTGCTGTCAACCTGTGTGCCCAGGTCTCTCACCACTGAGTGCATTCTTAGGGTGGTGTTATTGATGGGTAGTTTGCAGCAACATCACTCTTACTGAAAGGGATGACAACACATTGTTTTACATTGAGTTTAAGGCCATGACTTTGGCCCCAATCATTTGTTTGTGTAAGACCCTCTTGTAGGATGTTGGCATTGTTTGGAGAGTCAATGTCCACTCCCAGTTTGCAGTCATCAGCAAACATTGTCGGCCACAGACCTTTAGTTTTAGCTTGTACTTCAGAGAAATAGATTCCAAACAGTAGAGGTCCCAAGACTGATCCCTGTGGAACTCCACTAGTTACAGGTCTGCTGTTGGAGGTGGATTCCTCTATTTTGACTATATGGGTTCTGTCAGTGAGCCAGTTAGTGACCCATCTAATGATATAAAGGTTGATACCTTAGCTGGGTGAGTTTGTTAATGATGCCTAAGTGGGGGATAGTGTCAAAAGCCTTGCCTAAGTCTAGATAGGCTGTATGCACAGAGTTTCCCTCTTCAAGGGCCTTGGTGACTGTCTCAAAGAAGTTCACCAGGTTTAACAGGCATGATCTCCCTTTGACAAATCCAAATTGAGTATGGTCAAGTGTTTGGAGACCTGTATCCTTGTTGATAAGGTCCATGATGATATGCTCCATGGCCTTGCAGATAAGGCTAGTCAGGCTGATAGGTCTATAGTTCCCAGGGTCAGTGGAAGCACCACTTTTATGCAAGGGATAACTGTGGCCTTTTTCCATTCAGTTGGAATGAAGCCGGTGCTTAGACTATGATTGAAAAGAGTATCCAATGGTGTTGCTAATTCTTGTTTGAGCCCATGTAGGATGCAGCCTGGGATGGTATCAGGTCCCATAGATGCTGTGCTTTTGACCTTAGAGAGGGCATTCATGACCTGCTCTTTAGAGATATTAGGTAGGAGGCAGGTGGTAGGCATTTCAAGGGGTATGTGTGGCAGGGTCAGGGGAGTGAAGGTTAGCAATGTCCACAGGTTCAGTATATGTGGTATCATTAACTACCAGCTCGGTACAAATCTGGGCCTTTCCTTTTAAGTTATAGATGAAACTAAAGAATGCCTTATGGTTGTCTTTAGTTGAGGAAGCTGATTTGGATACATAATTAGCTTTGGAGGACTTCACAAGAAGTCTTGTTTGCATGTTTAAGCAGAGGAGGGAGTGTTTCCAGTTTAGAGCTCTCTCCCTCTTACTCTTAGACAGCAATTTCTTCCTCTTACTGTAAATTCTGTTAATGGCAGTTGTCCACCAGGCAGGTTTACTCTTCCATGAGGATCTTGTTTTGGTCCTATCTGGTATGGCCAAGTCAGTGCAGTTATACAGGTGTTTGTATAAAGCATTTGTGTACCATCTGCAGTGAAGCTATTTATACCATCCCATAAGAGGTTATAATCTGCTTTGGAGAAGTTTTTTAGTTGTTGCTGATAGTGGGGGGGGGGGTCAGGTGTGATAGTTACTCCAAATGAGACTTACTTTTGGTCAGATCTCACCAGGGAAGCCCTTATAGTGGGGTGCTACAGTGGTCCCCCACATTGGTAAGCACCAGATCCAGGATGTTGGCGCCACTTGTGGGTGTGTCAACCAGCTGGCCCAGGGCATTGGAGTTAATGAAGTCAAGGAACCTTTGGGCAATTGCATTTGTGCACAAGTAATTTACCCAGTCAATGGATGGGTAGTTAAAGTCGCCCCAAACCATGGTGTTCTGTTCGGATGTATCTTCAGAATCAGAATCACATTTATTGGCCAAGTATGAATACATGCAAGGAACTTAACTCCAGTTTCATTGACTCTCCCAAGTATGAATTACATAAAGGACATGCATAAAGCTATTAAGAACAAGACAAATGACATACAGGCAACTATTAAGAAAAAGACAAAATAATGTAAATATACATATACATATACCTACAAGGTGCAAAGTGCAACTCAGTGCAAGAAATACTGAAATAAACTCTGAAAGAAACATGTGAATATCCACTTCCCTTAAAGGCACAGCACTCCCTTATACTGTTCTAGCATGTCGAGTGGTAGATTACTGGCATCCTCTCCAGTTCAGCTGGTTAATCTGGGTATCTTGAGACAATGCTACAATTGTCTCATGTACACAGACAACCCTCTCCTCCTCCCAACAAACACAAATACATGTGAGAGATGCAACTATATAGCCAAACTGGAGGCTGAACTCTCTCAACTCAGGGCTGGCATGACCAGACAGGAGGAGATGGTAACCACACACACAACAAACCCAGTCCCACATAGACCTTTCACAACTGCAAACCAAACACATAAAAACACAAAGACATACTCGGAGGCTCTAATAAAAAACTTACCAAAACAACAGAGGCTCCCAAAGCAGACATCCAAAAATCCACCACCTCAAAACAAAACACATCCAACACATACTTCAATAAATCAGTGTGTCAATCAATCACAGCCCTTAAGGCCAAACACCATGCCTGATACACTAGTAATAGGTGACTCTATAGTCAGACACACTGATGTCCCGCTTACCAGGCTGATCAAGGAGAGGGTGACTATGAACTGCTTATCGGGAGCTAGGATCCGCCACATAACACACCCAGTCAGGTCACTCCAAAGCAAGTACAAATATGACTCCGTCATTGTCCATGCTGGCGTGAATGACCTGAGACGTACCTCCCTGGACTACATGAAAAGAGACATAGAGGAGCTCTCTGATTATGTAGCCCAGGCTGATATGACCCTGACCCTGAGCAGCATCTTGCCCTCACCAATAATGATGCCACAATACAAAGACAAGATGATCAGCTTTAATAATTGGCTCAAGTACTGGTGTCATTCTAAGGGGATCCAATGTCTGTCTGCCTGGGATGACATGTTGGACAAGCCATGCTGCTTCGCAAGGGACGGCTTGCACCTGTCACTACTGGGCTTCCGGATGTTGGCTAAGGCTCTTGCCACCCCCATAGTGCCTTTTTTAGGCAAGGCTCAAAAGACAAACCCACCTCCTTAGAAAACAAAAATGGAAAAAAACTAAGGGTAATGCTGCTCAATGCCAGAAGTCTAAATCTCAAGATGCAGGCACTCGATGCACTCCTCAGTATGGAGAACATCGACGTCTGTGCAGTAACTGAAACCTGGTTCAAGGCTCCTGAGAGCACCCCAGTGCTACCAGGCTATACCTTGTATCATGCTTTTCGTCCCCAAAACCCAGGCCGAACCACAAAGGGAGGGGGAGTGTCCATATTCATCAAGGACACCCACACCTCCAGGTTAGTAGCAACACATGAAGCATCGGAGACCATACAGGTGCAACTAACCATAGGCAAAACTGCTATACAACTGGTAGCATGTTACAGACCACCCTCCCAATCTCAGGAACCCCACGCAGCCTTCCTGAAGACATTGGAGGATATGAATGTATCACAAAATACCATCATACTGGGAGACTTCAACTACCCTAACATAGATTGGGTACATTATTCTAGCCCTAACACCCTAGCCCAAAGGTTCCTGGAATTCATAAATTCGAATGCACTGGAACAACTAGTCACCTCTCCCACTAGGGGAGATAATATACTAGACCTGATCATCACAAACATGGGGACAAAATGCTCCACACCGGAGGTACACCCCTCACTAGTGAGATCTGACCACAAACTAATCACCCTGGATATACATATTCCACCTCCACCCCCAGCACAAAAGACCACAGTGAAAAACTTCTCAAAAGCAGACTTCACTCTTCTTAAGACTGAGATGGTATCCTTTAAGCCCACTGGGCCAGTGGATACCACATCCCACAATGCTGAATCCTTCACAAATGCTTTCTATGGACATCTCCAAGAATGCATGGATCATGCAATCCCAAATAAATCCAAGTCCCTCTCCACCAAAGGCAAGCGTCCTGTCTGGTGGACCTCAGCCATTAACAAATTGTATAACAAAAGAAGGAAGTTACTGTACGACAGAGCAAAATCCCATAAAGGGAAGACATCTCTGTTCAACACTAGCAGAAAACTACGTTCTCTCATAAAAACATCCAAGGCCAACTTTGAGAGAAAAATTGCTAAGGACACTAAAGATAACCACAAAGCCTTCTTCAGCTATGTTAGAAACCTGGGCAGAAACCCTCAGATATGCTCAGATTTAGTTCACAACAACAAAAAATACACTGAACCCACAGATATTGCCAACATTCTGGCTGACAGGTTCAGTGCAAATTTTTCCCCTCCCTCACCCCCAAAAGAAGAAATACTTATCCCAGCTGAATGTAATCTCCCTGTCATCTCAGATGTCCAGGTGAGAGCCGCCCTCAGCAAAGCTAAAAACACAGCATCAATGGGACCTGACGGTATCCCGGGTTGCGTGCTACGTGAACTCCAAGAGGAGCTAAACCCGCACATAAAAATGCTATTTAACCTTAGCCTTACTACAGGATATGTATCTGAACACTGGCGTACAGCAACAGTGGTCCCACTCCACAAAGGGGTACCTCTACAGACCCTGGGAACTACCACCCCATAAGCTTAACTAGCCTGGTCTGCAAAGCTATGGAAAGAATCATTATGGAACTCATAAACAGGGACATTGGGGACCTACAGACACTTGACCCCACCCAGTTCGGCTTTGTAAAGGGCAGATCCTGCCTTTTGAACCTGGTTGACTTTTTCGAAACAGTCACTAGAGGCATTGATGAGGGCAAAGCAGTCCATACAGCCTACCTGGACTTGGCTAAGGCCTTCGACACAATACCCCACTCAGGCATCATAGATAAGCTCAACAGCTTAAATGTAAACCCTTATGTCACTAGATGGGTTGCAAACTGGCTAAAGGACAGAACCCATAAAGTTAAAATCGCTGGAGCAATGTCAGTCTCAAAGCCAGTCACAAGTGGTGTCCCACAGGGATCTGTCCTTGGACCCCTCTTGTTCGGCATTTATTTCTCAGATGTTAAAGCAAACATGGGAGGGTTGTGGCTGACAAAGTTCACAGATGACTGCAAACTAGGTGCCATAGTCGACACACCAGTGGACACATACATCCTACAAAAAGGCCTCACAGAAACGGACAACTGGTGCCAGAGTCATGGCCTTAAACTAAATGCCAAAAAATGTATAGTCATCCCCTTTGGGAAAAACAAGGCACCCACAAATTATCACATAGACAGCAACCCACTGAGTATGGAAAAAGTAATCAGAGACCTAGGGACCCAAGTCGACAGCGACCTCTCATTTGACACCCACGTTGCCAAAGTGGTTAGAAAGACATTCTACCTTGCACACCTTATCATGAAGGGATTCACATCCAGATCCAAGGATGTCATTGTACCCCTATACTCCTCCCTCATCAGACCCATGATTGAGTACAATGCCCCATTTGGTATGTACCTCACCCGGCATTTGCAACAGCTGGAGAGACCACAAAAGTACCTCACCAAGAGGATCAAGGGTCTCCAACATATGTCTTATTCTGCCAGACTAAAGAAACTCCAGCTCTATTCAGTAGCATACTGCCTGCTCAGAGGTGATCTCTGCCTGACGTACAAGGCCATGTCCAATCAGGAACTGATGGACATGCTCCACCTCAAAAAATCCAAATCCATCAGAACCACGAGAGCTAAAGACTTAAACCTCGGCACAAGTATGAATAGGACATGCTGGAGGGATAGATTCATAACCCAGAGGCTTCCCATGCTCTGGGACAAGATCCCAGTTCATGTTAGGCAGAGCTCCTCACTGACTCTCTTCAACAGAAATCTTGATGAGTGGATGGGAGATCGTAAGTTTACCCCAGGGGTCACATCTGTGTCACTACTAGACAGGGGCACAGTAAACTAATTCTATTATATAAGGGGACCTTCACTGTGTCACTGCTAGACAGAGGCACAGTATTCTAAATCTATTCTGTGCATTTTTGTACCATTTCATGGGGTGGCGAAAGCCACATCACTATGGCTAGGCTTACAAATGCCCCAGGGCAGATAGCCTAGTACTAAACTATGAAACTATGAAACTATAATATGTAAACAATACTGCAGAATCCTTGGAGGCTGGGAAAAAGAATACCCCAGCCTAAAAAAATTAGTTAGACTCAAGTAGATCCAAAAAGGCAATACAGTAGATACTCTACTGTATATGTATTGTTTGCATTTCCATTTTTATTTGGAGCTTTTCTCCCTGGGCCACTGCTGAAAAGGGCTCTGCCCATCTGAACTTTTCCCAGCAAATAGATACAAAATAAAAATAAATGCATTGGTTTCCATCAACAGTAAACCAAAGTAACTAGGTTGTAGGGAAAAGTATATAACTGCATCTGCTTGCAAAGTGAAATAATAAACCACATAGATACAGGTACAGAAAATACTGTAGGTTAGACAGTTACTGCTTCACTACACTTCACACTGAATTGAAAAAAAAACCTTGTCAGCAAGGGAATGTAAATAAGAGAAGAACAAATAAGGCACTCTTACTATTTCTTACAGTGTAATTACCCCCACCCCAAGTTAGTGAAACTTGAGCCCTCAGACTAAGAGTTGCCTCAATGCAACCAATAGGAAGGATCAAGTGACATAGCACCTTAGCAGAAATTCCAGCAACTGAAAAAAATCTTGACATGTTGTTGTTGTGTCTTTCGGCTTTTCCCGGTTAGGGGTCGCCACAGCAGAACTCCGGTCCGCTAATGATTGGCAGTAGATTTTTACGTACCGAGTTGCTAGTCTTGACGCACAACCTTCAACTAAGGTACGCCCATTCACACATGTCTCCACACAGAAGACGCTTTAGCTGAAAATCGAACAGGACATCTTACTGTGAGGCGACAACGCTACCGCAGCCCTTTAAACAAAATAAACATTTTATATGGTGATGCCACCATCTAGTGGATATTCCATGAACTGCATACATGAATAGATGTAAACATTTAACAATGTGAACATACAGAGCAAAAATAAAAAAGCTCATTAGTAGCACAATGTTAATTTTGTTATTTTGCACACGTTCATTAATCCCACGTGGAAATAAAAACACCAAAGTGGTTATTCATCTTTGTTCTTTATCTGAAAATGAATATTGCCATCCAAGTTTATTGGGTAAATTCTACCATAGTCTATCTATGGCAACACATTTAAAAATTGCTCCAAAATTTATTTATGTTTCTCTGTTTTGCACTTTGTTACATAGAGCCCTGAAAGGTTGCTCATCGGGCAGACAATTCTCCCTTTGTAAACATATAATAAAGCAAGCAATTTTTCCTGACCAGATGTGAGTTATCAGAGTGTTAATTCCCTGATAATGCCCGATGGGGGGAGGGGGGCTTTAGTTCCATCAGTACTTAATGAACACATGTAAAATATTTAAATTATATTGTAAAGACTACCAGGCTTATTATTTTTTGCATGACATGTTTTTTTTCTGTTGTTTATATATACATAGGTGAAATTTACTAAAAGTCCACTAAGTGATGCCATTGTCATATAAAATATTTACTTTCGCACTACTGGTTGTTTCAGTGAATGGTTTTATGTTTCATTATTTCTTTTCCATGTGCAATATACATATATGTGTGTGTATGGGTCTACTTCAAAAGAGTGAATGCTCATTTGATCAAAACCAATATAACTGAGCCCAAGTTACCAAAATTCCAAAATAAAGAAACGTTAAAATAACAAAACTCAAAAACTCAAAAACAGTTACTGACCTGCAGTCAGTTGCAGCAGTAGCTAAGTAGTTCTACATATGCCCCTTTCCACAAGGCAGTGCGATCTCGGAGCTGGTATACTTAAGTTACAGGGGGAGGTGGGGGCAGAACCCTCCACATGGGGGGTGCAGAGAGGCTTGCCCTCCTGCAAAAATGATGTATGTACTTTTTTGTCATGTTCCTTTAAAATAGTGTAGACTTATGGGAAGGGTTAGCAGTAGGATGGTGGTTTAGTAGTGTTTGATGATTTTTTTTTGTGTTTGTTTCCGGAAGGTGAGGGTTATCCTGTATGTTTTTGAGGTTTTGAGTTTCATTATTTTAATGTTTTGCTATTTTGGAGTTTTGGTAACTTGGTCTCAGTTACATGGGTTTTGTTCAAATGAGCGTTCACCCATTTGAAGTAGACCCCCGTGTGTCTGTGTGTGTGTGTGTGTGTGTGTGTGTGTGTGTGTGTGTGTGTGTGTGTGTGTGTGTGTGTGTGTGCATTGTAGTGCACTTCCTGAATAATTAGCATGTTATCCAATGCCTGGCATTATTGACTTTCAGGAATCATCAGGCAATCACTTACTGAACAATATGAAATGAGAATCTCTAATGAGTCTGCCATTACTGGCAAACAGTAATCCCCAGTGATCACCCTCACTCCAAAAAGGATACATGCCTGAAAAATATGAAGTATGAAACTCTCATGTTTGGCACTATTGACTAACAGTAATTTTCAGTTATTCCCCCTCAAAAAATAAAAAAAAAGACACACACTGATTGAGACTGTGCATATATATATATATATATATATATATATATATATATATATATATATATATGGTTCTACCTATATATATATAAACCACAACCATCAATACCCGACACCCCATATTCTTCGACAGTCCATAAACACTAAACACATAATAACCGACGGTACACAAACACGAAATACACTGCACACACCACAATAATAATTAAAAACAAAACACATCCCCATTCCACAAACCACACAACACACCAAAAACTTTACACACAACACAAGCACACCAAAATCATACAAGCCCACACTAAACCTTTACCTAACCACTTACTCACCCGCCCCTCCCCCTAACACACACTCTAAGCACCCGCCGTGGGTCCCCCTAAGCCCCAACTCAAACCACCACCCCTATCGGCCCTCCTAACCTAACGCAACTTAACCCCTACCGCCCTCCCTAACCCTAACTCACTTAACCCAATCCTATCGCCTTCCCTAACCCTAACTCCATTGTCGATGTTCTGCCACCGCGATTCGCTGGCCGGTTCTTCGTTTCTCTTCTGGAAGACTCGCCATCTGGTCTTCTGGCGCGCTGTCGATTTAAGTCAGGTAGAACCATATATATATATATATATGGGTCACTGTCTTAATGTCTTTATCTAAACCGTGTTTCGGTGGACACAATTTAGCGAAAGTACATTTTATTGAAAATGCAGTTTCGCTAAATGGGGAGTGGGAAATTAAATAATGTATGCAGTTTGCATGCACCGTTAGTTTTAAATCAACGTATATTGTTGATTTACAACTAACAAAGCTATCGCTGACATCATGGTACAGTGGGGATAAGGGAATATTCCCTTTTTGCCACTGTAGTGCGATCTCGGAGTGCGAATAATAAAGTAGGGGTGTGTGGGGGGGTGCAGGGGGGCTTGCTCCCCTGCATAACACTGTTCCATATGTTTTTTTTTTTTTTTTTTGGTGTTTATTTCTTTAGTGAAAGTGCATATTGTCGACAGTATGTACTTTCGACAATATGCACTTTCGTTAAAGTGTATTATCGGAAACACAATTCGATGGATTGTGTTTGCGATAATACAACACTAACCCATATATATATATATATAGTCAAGTCTAAGTAAACTTTATTGTAATTCAAACTCCATAGGAAGTGCAACTGAACGAAATTACGTTACTCTGGACTCTATGTGCAAACATCTAACATATACAACAATTCACATTACTACATATAGACATTCCATAATATAATATTACATAATATTTACCACTTTACATATCACAGACATTTACTAAGCTAAAGAAACATGGTATTTATTGCACAGAATTCCAGAGCTACTTCTTATCACACAGGATTCTGTTGGTACTAGTCTAAGGAAACACGATAATTATTGCACAAAAATTTCACATCTGTTACTTATAGCACAAGATGCTGTTTTAGTATCAGTGCACAGAAATATGATTATACTCATTTAGATTAATTGCACAGTGTATTTAAGACCTTTTAAAGTTATCATACACATAGATGCTTCTCACTTGTCATATTATCTACTGTCCTTGATGTCTAGCGAGATGTAAATCGCTTTTGGAGTTCAGTCACCTGATGGCCAATGAATAGAAGCTTCTGAGAAATCTGGCCATTTTGCAATGTATGCTACAATAATACCTCCCAGATGTTACATGCAGGAACAGTCCATATGTAGGGTAAGTGCAGCCCATGACTATTTTCCTGGCTCTCTTGAGACAACAAGTCTGGTGCAATTTTTGAATATATGGTAGAGTGGTCCTGATAATTGTTTCTGCTGTTTTTAACACTCCTTGGAGGCATTTGTGGTCTGTGTTGGAGCAGTTGCCATTCTTAACTGTAAAACTGTCAGGATACTCTCAATTGTGCCCCTGTAGAAGGTCATGAGAACAGGGGTTGGTAGATTTGCTCTTCTCAACCTTCACAGAAAGTGCAGGCATTGCTGTGCTTTCTTGACAATGGCATTTTGGCATTTGTGTTCACAGACCAGTCCTAAAAGGTGTGCACCCAAGAAACTTGGTGTTTGTTACCCTCTCCACAGTTTCCCCATTGATTGTGAGTAGGGAATGTTTCTTATGGTTTTGCTGAAACCCACGATTACCTCTTATTCACACTGAGCACCAGATTGTTGTTACCACACTAAGTTATCAGTCGTCTCACCTAAACCCACGATTACCTCTTATTCACACTGAGCACCAGATGGTTGTTACCACACTAAGTTATCAGTTGTCTCACCTAAATCCACGATTACCTCTTATTCACACTGAGCACCAGATTGTTGTTACCACACCAAGTTATCAGTCGTCTCACCTAAACCCACGATTACCTCTTATTCACACTGAGCACCAGATTGTTGTTACCACACTAAGTTATCAGTCATCTCACATCCTCTCTATAGGCTGTTTCCTCCTCATTGCTGATGACACCCACAACTGTGGCATCATCTGCAAACGTGGTTATATGATTAGAGCTGTACGTGGCAGTGCAGTCGTATGTTAGCAGAGTGAATAACAAAGGCTAGTGCTCAAAGTAATACTATTTGAGGTGTTCTTTCCTGCACATACTGTTTGTGGCATTTCAGTATGGAAGTCCAGAATCCAGTTGCACAGAGAGCTATCACCTAGTTAAGTTAGCTTCTCTATCAATTGCTGAGGTGTGACTGTGTTGAATGCCGAACTGAAATCAATGAATAACATGCGCACATAGCTGTTGTTGTTTTCCAGGTGGTCCAACGATAGATGAAGTGCCAGTGAAATGGCATGTACCACGGACTGATTTGGTCTGTACACAAATTGGAGTGGGTTCAAGAATGATGGAAGTCTGGATGTTAAGTGGTCTTTGACCAGCCCTTCAGG
>NC_056726.1:1236287892-1236354974 GCF_019279795.1 Protopterus annectens | reverse complement strand
AGGATATGGTACTAGTCAGGAGAGTACCATGCATCAAAGCCTGCGGAATGTCTGTGCTTGAGCATATGGTGGGAATAGTGTGACGGCCACATGGAGGTAGGCCAGCAACATCAACAGCTGGAGGTCGACATGGAAGTGCAAGAAGTCATACCTGCTCCTGTAGTGGCAGTACCAGCCCCAGCACTGTAGGGGGGGGTCATAGCAGGTCGCATGCACGTGGCCCTGGTCGGTCCCAAGAGGGACCCAGATCCAGCGGATATATGTCATCATCAGGGGAGAGTACCATATCCTGGTTTGTACCTGGTGGTGCCCGTGAAACCCCTGGCAGGCACAGGTCTAATGTTCATGGCCAGAGACGGTGAACTGCACACCCTGCCCGGTACAGTCTGCAGCTGTCCAACAAACCCCTGTATAGGGCAGCCACATGGCAGAACTGTGTGCATGCATAGATACACACATCACCAACACAGCTAGGGCAACCCCATACCTACACACACACCACATTGCAACAGCTCAATTAATAATGAAACCCCCTAACACGTACACATGATGTCAAATGAATGGCTCAGCCTAGGTCTCTGGCAAACCCATAACACAGTCTGTGCATATAATGATACCTGTGCCACATCCCTGTCATCCATAACATCGATGCGGGAACAGGCTAATTTGGTTCTGGTGCACAGGGTGACTATACTACGGTGTACTAATGTAATGTTGTGTAACATGTTTTCAGCATTAAAGTTTAATGCTTATATGTCAGGATGTGTAGCTGTCCAACCATGATGCATTATAGCTGTTATTAACACTGAGTGATTGTGGTCTCCATAATGTATTCTGTTTGTGTTGTAGGTGTCCACGTGTCAGCAGGATGTTAGTCTGCTGTTGTTTCCTACAAGGGTATGGCACTGTGGTGACACCTTGACTGTGCCATATCCTGGTTACAGCTGAACACAAGTCACAGGTCTGTATAACAGTTACTGCATGTGCCACATGCCTGATAGGTCGGAGGGGTGTATACGGGTGAGTGCATGGTAGCTAATGTCAGCAGCCCTTCTACAGTGTACAATGTTAAGTGTACTGGGTGGTACACACCACATGTTTGTGTATAACACACACACACACACACACACACACACACACACACACACACACACACACACACACACACACACACAGAGGGTTTGGTGTTGATGCAATACACAGAGAATACTGTACACATGGATGTATATACTTTTGCAAGGAACCCATTTTAGCCTATTTAATTCCACCAAGACAGAATAGGCACAACATCACATTAGGAAATAATCAGTCTGCTAGTTTAATGTTATTGACGATGGTACTGGCAGGGTATATGTCCCCTTCCCCAATATAGTGCAATCCTCAACTTGGCAAACATATGTGTATTGGTTTGGGTGGCACAGCCCTACCCTTTGGAGGGTGTGGGCGGTGTAGAACCACAGATAGTGTGATTGACAACTACTTAACCTGTTAACATGAACTGTACAGCCAACTAAGTGGGGGGATACACTCAACAATAACTGCAATGATGGTTGCTGTGTCCACAAGATACACACCCAGCTATATATACCAACCCTGGTATCAATGTACAGCTATACAGTGGGGAAGAGTGCATTTACACATCTACTGTTAGTTGTGATGGAATGAATTTCCACAGGATGATACCTGTGAAATGTTAGCATTTGCCAGTCAACTCTCGGACAGATGACCTCCTGGGACATGTATATTTTGCAAACTGAAGTATATCCCTTCACATACACACACATTCTTACTTGGCAACACTGGGACTAGAACCCCTACTTAGGTATGTTGTACTACTAATGTGTGTGGCCTTAACTGCATACACCACAGAGCTTTTAGGATGAGGTGTGTTCTAGGTTACATGTTAAATGAAGAACATCACCAGGCCTTGTACAGTATGGTAATGGGGGATGTACTGTTTGTTTATGAACAATACATAGTGTGACATACTGTCATATACACACTGACTAACACATAACAGTCATACACACATCTGAGAGACCTGGGTTTATCAGTGCTAACTACCTTGTCATTGTGTCCATTCCATTACAGATAAGTTGCATACAGCATATGCATCACTGGGCTGGATAATGTAATCAGTTACCTGTATGGTTGTTGGTGACAGTGGCCCCCATACAGTGGACCTTGGGACATGTACTGGGGGTACCATGGTGTAAAGAAATTATACCCAGCACCCACACCCCACTTTGGATATTGTACTCACTGAAACCCATGATAATACTCTGATATACCCACCATCACACATTGACCAGGACTGCAATACAATCCTTGTTTATCTCAAGAGTGCTACTACAGGGATATTAGGGTGATGTTTTGCCATGGCTCTCATATGGTCAGCAACATCACTATCCCTTATACTGTGTGGCAAGGTGTATTGTATTAGGAGAATGTGGCCTCAGAATGCTGTATCCTACAAATATACACACCTGCTCACATACACACACTTGCCAGAACTCAGAGGGTAACCCATGCCTATCTACCCATTTGTACAGCAGTGTTGTGCTGGTACTGCAAGCTCCAGGTAGCCCATAGGATGAAGAGTGTAACAAGGTACATGTAATGTCCATTACAGCAGCAGCCATATCTAACTATGGCAATGGTGGGGTGCAGTGGGTGTGAACGGCCTCAGAGTATTATCAACTACAGGTTTACAAACACACAGACACTGTTATTCTCAGTAATACACACACTGACATATTTGTCAGTACTGGGGTCCAAATGCGCAAGTGTTTATAGGTGTGTACCAGGATATTGTCCATGGAGAGATGGGAAGAGTAGGGGATGTGGGTACAGTGGTATCATGCCACCTGCCATTTGGCAGCAGGCCATCAATCAACTGATGCCATGGGAGTGATTCTTAGGGTGAGAGTTAAATGCAACATCCAATCTGGTTGCCTCCTGCAGCGGGCCAATGAGGTGCTCCAGATGGCATGTATGCAACATGTATTACATAACATGGTCAGCGTCTGTCTTGGAGACCTGTACCCAAGCATGTTCTGTTGACTGTGGTAGTGTAGTTGAGGTATCCATGGCATGTGGTGCATACAGGGTGGGGATTCCTAGCTGTGGCATTCATAACACAGCTGGGCAGACATGTCAGTGTCACTAAAGCATAGATTGCCTGTAAGCAGCCAAAGATGGATACCTGACATCTGTACATCTGTACAGAGGACAGACAGACATCAGCTAGCCAACTGGTTATACATTAGGACGACTGTGTTGACAGATAGATGTCTGACACTGATAGGTATGCCATTACTACATGACAGAAGCCCTCAATGACATGTCCTATACACACAGTAGCCTACAGTTAATATCCACATGTCAGATCAATATCCAGTAGGAAATACTTAATGACACACAGCTTACACACCAAGAACATGACAGTGAGGACTCGGAGTCCATCTTTGCATGCAGGGGTGTTTGGTTCCAGTACAACAATCTGCAATCTAATCTTATGTGGGAAAGCACTGTCAACAGTAGTAATGTAATGATACACTACATGCCACTGTGACTGCATATAACCTGGGATACTACCCATGTATGTAACACATCCAAATGGAAAAGAGTGTTGTACAAGCCATATATACTCAGATGTCCCAGACAGTAGACTCACACCCCCTTGTTACTGTAATGACAGCACATAGATGCATGTTATGTACATGGAATTAAATAAACTTATTAAAAATGTCATTACTCTGCTATTTTATCAGACTGGAATGTGATCACTGGTTACCAGGGCTAAGCCAAACTTAGCAGGTTTCAGCATTACTTAAATGTAAATGCTAAGCAGATTTGCGCAGTGGTAAGCAAAGCTTACATGGTGTAAGCGCCTTTTCGTTTAACCATACGTTAGCACCACTTACCATTTCGCAAACCCACACAAACGTGCTTAAAGCTGCTCAAAACTGCCTTAACCACTCTGTATCCAACAGTCCTTGTTCTGCCTAGCAACAAACTAAACAGCCCTTGTAGGTCTTGAATCCAGGATCCTGTACACTATAGTCACAGCAGTTAACCACTAAGCCATCACAGCTGTGAAGAAGGTTGTTGTTTTTCCCAATATATCTGTCAGTACACATACTGAATAGTAGTGAACAACTGCTTTGACTTCTACAATTGTGCAGTACTTGTTAGTGATATTAGTGTTGAATTAAGTATGTTGTATCTAAATATATATGTATCAGATAAATACGGTGTGATACATCTGGAATGGTATATGCAACAGTCATGTTTACACATAACAAGGATATGTATATATATATATATATATATATATATATATATATATATATATATATATATACATATATGTATAACATATGTCCATAACATGTAGTGGAGTCATATCTCAGTACCAATAGTCACAATCGTTTAGTGCAAGGGGATGTCATGTAAGTATTGCAGGTATAAATGTAGACTTTTGCTACTGTAACAGGGGTTGTCTTAACAGAAATGTGTGGGGATTTACATCTGATATTGACATGTATGCCATCAGTTAAAGACAGACATCATAAGATCATCATAGTACAGTACCACACAAATCATGTAATGATCCCGTGGAATACAGCAGAGACATGACCAATAAATGTGGACAGTCTGACACATTCTGGTCAGTCCAGAGGTATACACAGCACCCCGTAGTACAATACGTGTGGACCAAGCCTGACAAAGTGGATGTTTACAGCAATGGAAATGGGAATATCACAAAAATACTGGAATAGATAAGCTCACACATAATAACTGGAGGAGCAGAAGTCACAAGCCCACATACTACCCACTAGTTAGTGACATACATCTGGACAGCATTCCACTGCTTTGTCAGAAATACACAACAGTTATGGTGGCCCGACAACAGTACATGTGACAAATATTGGGACATACCATCACAATGGGTAAATACACTGAACTGCTAGGCATGTCACAAAGCACTATGCAAACTACAGGCAGACTGCCACAACACTGGCCTACATTTCTTATGGGGGAATACACATGTACTTGCAAATATATCAGGCTCTACAAGCATGTAACAGCATGGAATAACAGACACCTGTGTGAAAGTGCATACCCACAACCAATCTGAACACAGCCATATGGTAAGCGTACTTAATATTACAGTATATGGACTGTGTGAACAACACCATCCTCATATGTGCCACTCACATACTAACTCTACATATACTAGGCCAATACACAGTGTATTCCAATGCCTGACTGTGGTATGGGACATGTGTCGGTCTGGCCCTACAAACATGTATGCCGATAGGGTACCATACACTGCAGCAGCATGCAACATCACATAGAACAGGACCAAGAACAATGACATCTACCACAGTCTGTACACAGGCCAAGGCACATATTCACAATACACACTCTGTCGACAATCACCAGAAGTACACAGACCTCACTACTGTACACACTACAACAGAATGTCCAGGTTTTGCCCTCAAATATAAGGCCTACTATACATGTCTAGCAGTCTGATATCTCACTGGCTTGTCATTTATGATGTCAATAAATAATGATGTATTGAATATATGCACCTCTTACTGCATGACATATGTACAAAGGTTGACAGAGCTGTGGCTGGAGGCACAAACACAGGGCCAATATTGACATGTTGCTGTGATAAACCCATATATTTACTGGTGTGACAGGGTTTGTTGTGACATATGTCTTCTGAGGGATATGAAGTCAGTAACTCACATGGCTGTCACCATGTACTGACTGCAATCCTCAGAGAATGCTCAAATACCCCACCTTGAGAGTCATTGACTATCAACTACTAACCCCTTCTTACCTGCATTTTGTCCTTCCTAGTCTCTATTTTTCTTTTTCTTACTTATTGGTTTTTATTTTTTCTCTCAAATGAATGTTGATGCTTAATTACTATGTTTAACTGTTGCCTGATTGTATTTGTAACCCCTCTATTGAATTAAGACATGTTTATCTCCAAAAGCTACTCTAATGTCTCTGTACAGTATTCACAAAATTTACTTTCTTTACATATTATGCTGTATAATTTAAGCTAGTCATTTTTTCTAAGTTTTTAATGCCTTAATGTATTTGTGCATGGAGCTTTTCTCCCCGGGCCTCTGCTGAAAATGGATATGTATCCAGCTAGACTAGCCCAGTCAACAAATATAAAATAAAATAAAAAAAAATAAATAAATGCTACTGCATTTCTAAAGATAGGAAATGTGTGAGTAACACAACACATGTAAGACTCCGGCCAGTCTGCAGATAGCCATACAGGTGAGAGTTTCCCCAATCACATAACACTGTCATGACAGATATTAAATCATGCAGAACAGTCATATCAACACAAACCCTCTTAACCAACATTACTTCAAATGTAGAAGAGTAATACTTACATTCTGTCCTCATGTCTGGAACATCCCTCTCCTGTTTGTTGGCCTGTCTCCACAGTGTATGTTGTAAAAGGTATATCCAACTACCCTCTGTGATGCTGTTTATCAAACATCCACATGATGTCCTGATCACAGTGAATGAAAAGGGCCAACACCCACATGAAGTGCTTAGTTATAGGAGTGTGTTTCCGTGCAATTGGCTATAGGAATGATACCACAACTGTTCCGCATGCAATCAGCTAGTCAGGGACTGCAATTTGTGCACAGGCCATCAGCTGATCATGAGCATGACTTACAAAACACAAGCTGCTGCCTAAGCAAAGCAGGTGTACTTTTGCACATCCACCAGAGTGGGAGTGAGATAGACAGACAGAGACAAAGTAAGAAAGGAAGGGGGTAGGAGAGTAAGGGCTAAGCATGTCTGTGTATGATCCATGGGTGGAGAGTGGTATCTGGGCATTACGATGTTTGCTTATATTGTGTTCTAATCCATACTGTCACATGGTAATTGCGCATGGCTGTACACATTTATGGCTGAGGATTGTCAACTAGAATCTCTACAATGTTTGGAAAATGTTGGCCTTGTAATGTTGACAATGGGGCATGTAGCTCTTCAATATAATTATATGGCAAAATCCACACTGCAATGGACCCTGTCATTACACAATCACCCCAACAGGACACTGATAATACACACAAACCCACACTTTCCAGTACTGGGTTTCAAACCCCTATCTGACTATGTATTGCTATTACATTGTTATGCAGTTATTGCACATGTCACGGAGATTACATGTTGGAGAGCTGTCCAAAGGTATCTTTGAAGGTGAGTGACATAAGCAACAGTGATAAAGGAAGGATAAGGGAAGTGTAGTACATGTGACTATTCATAAAAGCAGGTGTCAAGTAAGACACAACCACACTCTCTCAGGGACTCACACACATTATTACAGTTGGCAGAGTCAGGATTTGCACTCCTAACAAACTAGTTTACTACAATACAGTATTACACAGTTACTACATGCACCACAGAGCTTATCAGGTTGATATATGGCCAAAGGGTTATTTCAAGGTGACTGACATCAGAAGGCATGCTACAGTAGGGCAATGGGAGGTGAAGTGAGTGTGAATGGCTTCAAAATCATTAATCTCCACACATACATACAGACACACACACACACACACACACACACACACACACACACACACACACACACCACACTTGCCAGTATTGATGTGCATGGGTTCATTGCTTCACATGTGTGTAGTAGTTGACTGTGCCAGAAGGCTGTACAAGGCTAGGCAAAGGGAATACCTTGGCATCAGGCCACATGACAATTGTCTTCAGTGTGGCTCAAGGTTGTAGTCCCCGGATTGGCCCACACAGGTGGGTATTGTATTCACCATCCACTCATCTAGGTTAGTACTGTGGATGGCCAGTGCTATGCAATACTTGCCATGTATGTGATCTATATTTCATAACATGGACAGTGTCTGGGTTGTGCAGATGTCCCACATGCATGTTTTGTGACGTGTGGAAGTGTACCTGGGATCTCTGGGGCATGTTGTGTGGACAGATTATCATCTGATGTGGCATTCCTGACCTCATGTTGTGAGACCTGACTATGGAACTGAGGTCGTGGCTGCCCCTGCATTGACATCATGATACAGGTATTCAGTTGAGTTATGGCATCTCTCCATACAGGGCATGTGTATAAGGCATGGTATTCCCTTTGTGGGTTACATTTGCAGACTCTACAGTTGTTGCAGGCATCCAATGGGGAACATAGCAAAGGACCACTGTAAGCAATTATTTGCCTATTGTAGGGATGGAACAGGGTGCCATGTCCTTTTACTTGCTGGATAACACACAGTCAGGAGATGTTACACATCACAGTACATTTTGATGCCAGTGGCAGTGTTGTGGTCAACAGGCATATAGTCCACTGCAATCACACCATGGTTACTATCTGTGGGCAATATGCAGAGAACTACCAATATAGTGGTTGTTGCCTAGCCAAGTGTGTTTGAGTATGAGACATGGGTGGAGACTGTTCTCTGGGTAATACAAGGGTTGCCTATATTGCTCACTGATACACAATGTCACATGTAGGGCTATGGGTTGTCTACACCAGCCTCTCTGCTGTTTGACATCTGTTGTCCTTGTGAGGTGGACATTGTGACATATAGTAGGTCCTCAATAGTAGGTCCTCAATATATGAATTTAGCAAAACCCACCCCACAATTAATCCTATCATTTACACAATCCCAGCAACCTCCACACAGGACACTGATGACAAACACACACACACTTGCAGTACTGAAATTCAACCCCCTACCTAGTTATGTATTGCTACTACAGTGTACCGCATTTATCGCATGCACCACAGAGTTTATTGGATGGATGTTGTCCCAAGGTACTTCTAAGGTGAGGAACATCACCAGCCCTTGTAAATACTGACATTGGGTGATGTAGTGGGTGAGAGATCCCAAAAATAATTGTACCCTAATCACACATTTACATTTGCCAGGGGTGAGGTTCAAACCTCTATCCAACAATCCATTACAAACCATTATGTTACACATTTACCACATGCACCACTGACCTGACATGTTATAAGCTTCGCAACAGATACTTGTAAGGTGGCTGATATCTGCAGGACTGCTAAAGTCAGGCTCTGAGATGTGTACTGGCTGTAAATAGGGACAAAAACTTTTAGGTACACACACAAACACTTGCCACAGATGGGATTCAAACCCATAGCTGTTTAGTTACTGTTACTACATTGTTCTACATCTATGGCACGCTCCACAGAGCTTACAGGGCTAGCCCTTCGCCAAAGGTATATTTCAAGGTAGATGACAGCAGCCTTGCTAATGCAGGGCAATGGAAGGTGTAGTGATAGTGAATGGCCTCAAAAGCATTACTCTCCCTACACACACACACACACACACACACACACACACACACACACACACACACCCACACACACACACACACACACACACACACACACACACACACACACACACACATACACACATCTGAGATTAGAATGCCTACTTAACTAGTACATCACACTATAGCATTACGCAGTTATCACACTCGCCACAGAGCCTATAGGGTTAGCCCTTCTCCAAAGTTGTATTTCAAGGTGAATGACATCAGCAGCCTTGCTAAACTAGGGAAATGGGAGGTGTAGTGACTGTGAATGTCCTCAAAAACGTTGATCCCTACACACACACACACAGAAGTTGCCACATTTGGGATTAGATCTTTTACCTAATCAGTACATCACACTATAGCATTCTGCAATTATAGCACATGCCATGGAGCTTATAGGGCCAGCCCTTCTCCAAAGGTGTATTTCAAGGTGAATTACATCAGCAGCCTTGCTAAAGTAGGGCAATGGGAGGTGTAGTGATTGTGAATGGCCTCAAAAACATTGATTCCTACACACACAAACACATAGAGTCTCACAGTTGCCATGTCTGGGATTAGAACTCCTAACTAGTACATTACACTATAGCATTATGCAGTTATAGCACATGCCACAGAGCTTATAAGGCTAGCCCTTATCCAAAGTTGTATTTCAAGGTGAATGACATCAACAGCCTTGCTAATGTAGGGCAATGGGTGGTGTAGTGATTGTGAATGGCCTCAAAAGCATTGATCCCTACACACACAAACACACCCACAGAGTTTCACAGTTGCCATGTCTGGGATTAGAACTCCTACCTAACTAGGACACAAACTATAGCTTTATGCAGTTATAGCATGAACCATGAAGCTTATAGGGCTCACCCTTCTCCAGAGTTGTATTTCAAGGTGAATGACATCAGCAGCCTTGCTAAAGTAGGGCAATGGGAGGTTTAGTGACTGTGAATGGCCTCAAAAGTATTGATCCCTACACACACACACACACACACACACACACACACACACACACACGCACACACACACACACACAGCTTCACAGTTGCCATGTCTGGGATTAGAACTCCTACCTAACTAGTACATCATACTTTAGCATTATGCAGTTATAGCACACACCACAGAGATTATAGGGCTAGCCTTTCTCAAAAGTTGTATTTTAAGGTGAATGACATCAGCAGCCTTGCTAAAGTAGGGCAATGGGAGATATAGTGACTGTGAATGGCCTCAAAAGCATCGATCCCTACACACACACAGAGTTTTACACTTGTCATGTCTGGGATTAGAACTCCTACCTAACTAATAAATCATACTATAGCATTACACAGTTATAGTATGCGCCATGGAGCTTATAGGGCTAGCCCTTCTCCAAAGGTGTATTTCAAGGTGAATGACATCAGCAGCCTTGCTAAAGTAGGGCAATAGGAGGTGTAGTGACTATGAATGGACTCAAAAGCATTGATCCCCACACACACACACACACACACACACACACACACACACACACACACACACACACACACACACAGTTTCACAGTTGCTATGTCTGAGATTAGAACTCCTACCTAACTAGTACATCACACTATAGCATTATACAGTTATAGCATGTGCCACAGAGCTTATAGTGCTAGCCCTTCTCCAAAGGTGTATTTAAAGGTGAATGACATCAGCAACCTTGCTAAAGTAGGGCAATGGGAGGTCTAGTGACTGTGAGTGGCCTCAAAAGCATTGATCCCTACACATACAAGCACACACACAGAATTTCACAGTTGCCATGTCTGGGATTAGAACTCCTACCTAACTAGTACATCATACTAAAACATTACACAGTTATTGTATGCACCACAGAGCTTACATGGCTGAATTTTGTCCAAGGAGGTATTTCAAGGTGACTGACATCAGTAGGCTTGATAAAGTAGGGCAGTAGAAAGTGTAGTGACTGTTAATGGCCTCAAAAGCATTGATCCTTGCACACACAAACACAGAATTTCACAGTTTCCATGTCTGGAATTAGAACTCCTACCTAACTAGTACATCACACTATAGTATTATGCAGTTATTGCACATTCCACAGAGCTTATAGGGATGATCCTTGTCCAAAGGGGTATTTCAAGGTGACTGACATCAGCAGGCTAGCTAAACTGGGGCAATGGGGAAAACAGTGTGTGTGTGAATGGGTCATAAACCATTCCTCTGGAAACACACACACAACACTCAGTCACACACATTACATTTGGCAGGACTGTGTATACAACTACTAGATGAATAATGACTTGTACTGTCATGTTACACAGTTATCACAAGCACCACATGCAC
Source organism: Protopterus annectens (assembly GCF_019279795.1). NCBI lineage: Eukaryota > Metazoa > Chordata > Ceratodontiformes > Protopteridae > Protopterus > Protopterus annectens. The sequence continues at coordinate 1,236,343,292 of NC_056726.1, read as the reverse complement.
TATAGTGCTGAGGGCTACCAGAAGCAAATGTCTACAGTGATAGACATTGGCACATCATGTGATATTGGCCAATTGGATGTGTGGTGGGTGAGGGAGGCCTCATGATGGGAAGCTTTTTGTCACTGTCTGTCTCTCTCTTCCCCACATCTATATGTGTGTATGTTTGAACTATTATAGTGTGTTCTCCTTGGATATATGTGTGTATTCCTATCCAATGTGTGTGTGCAAAGCATGACGGTGTGCAATGTGGAGTGTGTGCACAGACATCTGCAACTGACAGATATGTATAGTCCACTGTTGTTGCCAGACACTGGCTTCATTTCTGTAAGTGTGGGAGCATGCCCAGTATGACCTTCTGTATTGAATGTGTGAATCCATTCCAGGTAGGTTGTACTCCAATGCAGGCATTTGTGTTCTACACCTACAGGTAGCAACCTGTTTCTGCAGGATATCCGTTGATAGTTTGACAATATGGGGTCACAATGGGCAAAGGATAGTGGGATACTGTAACTAATTGTGTCTGTGCTGCTTCTGCTATATGGTTTTGGTGTTAGCAGAGATATTCAGACATATGTACTGTTTTACACTGTGATGTACTATGTCATCAACTACTGACAGATATACGTATTTGCTCACAGTAATTTCCTGGGGAATACAAGATGAATGAAGCTGTGTCCAGTATTGTGGTCTGCAGCCTACATATTCTTGTGGTATAAATTCATTTGATCGGCCGGTGGATAGTCAACCGGAATATGTTCAAAAGCAGTGAGACAAAATCTCATAAATGTGAACGCAGTTGTTGCGAATCGCAAAACACCCCCCCCCCTTTTTTTTCATGGTAGCACTTGTTTAGGTGGCAGAGTGGTTGGAAATGTCGCATTTGGTGTTTTTTATGAAATTCTGACCATTCAGCAAGGGGGAATTCGGTAATGACACTCGGTGTTATACCCTATCGAGCAATGTTAGCTCGATCAAATGAATGTATTCCTATTCTTGCACAATCATGCCATTCTGCAGGGGGAGCTGCAGACATTTGCTGATGGGTCTGTGTAAATGGTCCAGCACCTTGGTACTGTGGTGGCTGAGGATCCCATGCTTGTACATCTATTGATGTGACAGAATGGCCATATCTTGCTGTAGCCATACCTCACAGCTGTACAGATTCACACAGGTTACCCAGAGGCAGGGCTCATATATCTGGTCATTATCCCTTCACATTGTGGTTTATGAGCAGGTTTGTAGCCACCCATTCCTGTGTTTGTGGGCAGGGATAGTATGGGCACACATCAGAGCTTCAGACTTCACACACTCCATGGCGTTCATGCTTCTACCCCCCCCCCTGTTATTCTACCCTCTTCCTAACATTATGCAAGTGATATCTGATAAGTATCCGTATAGTTATCACTTCATCCCAGCAGTGTTTAGGGGTTGGTCCACAGTTCATGCAGTAGGACATAGTGGGCATGCTACTGGGATTTGTCGACATGGCCTTGCATTTGTGTTCTGTGGACTGTGTGATGTCATTATTTGGGACTCCATGAGATAACATACATTGGCAGTACAGGTGACACACAGGCCTTTGACAGAGGACTGTAGGGCATTTGGTAGTGATGCAGGCCATCTGTAGCAAGCCAGTGCATTCTGTCACTCCTACAGTCCCAGGCTGCAAGCCACTGTACTCCCCTGTGGTAACAGGGTAGGTGTGCAAGGTGTTAATGGCAAAAGTTTCTGTTCTTATTAATCCATTGGTGTGGATGCTGGCAGGGTGCTGCTTACAGCTAGAGACACACCTGCATGGAACACCTCTTCAGCATGCTGCATTCTGTGGGTATTCCCATACAGAAGTGGGGGTCATATTGCACTTATTCCCAACAGCAGGGATATGACCTATAAGGTACCTGTGGTTGATGGTGGAGTGAGCTGAGTGCATGTGTGCTATGGAAGCTACTTGCAGCTGACTCACAGATATATGTGGGGCATTCCCCTTATGCTGGCTTGTGCGGGGACATCAGTGGTTTCTCAGTACTTCATAACTGTACCTTTTGTGGTCTGCCAGTGTTTGGCCAGACTACATTAGTATTCCATACTACACAGACTGCTGCTAACCTGTATGTACAATTCCAAAGGTGTATCCATTTGACAGTAACATTTTCTATACTGTCTGTCTAGGGTACTTTCACCTGTGTACTGTCTGTATGTCTGAGCCCACATTCATGCCATGTCCATCTTTCAGATGGTGACAGATAGTACATCTGAACAAGTAGTATGGATTACTTCTGGATTGGGTCTTACTGGGATGTATTCTGTTTAGCACTACAGTTGTTAGAACTTGGCCCTATCATCAACAGTACTGACCACTGGCCACTGGGACACAACCCTCCATGCCTACATGCTGACCACTTTCACACAATATATAACACACAACAACCTAACACACAGAGCCTTGCATATTGTACATGTGCAACAATCTATCCTGCTAATTTGCCCAGCTCAGGTAATCTGTGCTCTACTGTTATTATACCCACACTACATAGGATTGTGTGTGTGGGGGGGGGGGGCACACCTGACAACTGTAAACATTTGCTATGTCTGTACTGGTATTTCAGGTACTCTGTTGGCTTCCATTTCATTCAGCATTCTGACCTATCATGCAGTCTACAGGCATATCAGTGTAGTACAGATCTTAGGTTTTATTGACCTACATTTCAGTTTCAGACTTCTTACCCTTCAGAACTAACACCCACTGCCTGACCTGTTGTAGTCTGTCTGTGTAGGTCTGGAGGGGGGCTGTTTCCATTGCCATCAATCGGAGGCCTTAGCACAGACTTTCTTTGTGGTCATCTACACCTATCCTGCTGGCTGAGACTGTTGGGTATGTGAGCCTCACTGATATGCATGTGTGTGTCCCATGGACACACATTTGGCCCACCACATGTCCTGCAGTGGGATTTGTCACCTTGTCTAGTACTGCCTACTATGCTGACACCAGTATTTGTTATGGATTTCATGCTGCCCATATAGGTGTCTACTATCTGCTGCCATCCCATTCAGCTACCCAATTCCCTTGCATGCTCACATCCGTACCATAGATACAAGTAACAGAACATGCTATTCCATTTAGCAATTGATAGTGAGAGTGACTTACCTTGTGGCTCTGCCAGTATTGAGGATGGTGGTGGAGGGCTGACTATGTCAGATGCACATAGTACACTCCCTATACATGGTTAAGCACAGGTAACATCATGTTTGGCATCTCTTTTACTGTATGTGTGAGTCAGAGAGAGGTGTCATTCTCTGGGTTCCTACCGTGTCAGTGTATGTGCTATGCACTGCCTCTTTGTCAAAGCCTGGGCATACTGGGCATGCCTCCTTCTGCCTACAGGGGCAGGCTCAGGTTGTTCCTTCTGCGAGTCACTCTGTGCCTGTGCTGGCCTTAGCAATGGTGGGGGGCTGTGTGGCCCTGCCCCATGCTGTTCCTGCTGCAGCTGTTTCCACAGGATCATATTGTGTAGCATGCCACACACAATGACAATTTGGGTATATGTAGCTGAAGAGTACTGCAAGGCTCCACCGGATATGTCCAGACACCAGAACCATGACTTGAGCATCCCAAACATATGCTCTATTATGATTCTGGTTTGTGCATGTGCTTCACTATGGAGGTTTTGTTCAGGTGTGTGTGTGCATTTCTGATGGCTCCAGTGTGTAACCAGCATTCCCCACAAGGTGGCCATATGGGATGTCCCCATTGGCAAATCTCTGGTACAGCTGTGTCATATGCCAGATGTGGGAGTCGTAATAGCTTCCAGGGTTGCCAGCACACACATTCATTATAATGCCCTGGGCATCGCACATGACCTGGCAGCTGATGGAGGGGATTCCCTTGCAGTTTATGTAGACCCTGCCCAGATCACCAGGTGGTGCTTTGATGTGTATGTGCGTGCAGTCTATACCACCCACTACCTCAGGGTATTCTGCTATTTGGTGGAAGAGATGCATATTGCTGGTCAACACCTCATGGATGTTGTGGAAATGTATGTGCTCACCGGCATGTGCTGACATGGCATCCAAGAACTGGTGGAGTACCCTGGATGCTGATGCCTGTGAGATCCCCATAATATCCCCAGTTGGCCTTTGGAAGGTACCTGTGGCTAGTATTCTTAAGGCTACTCATACCTTAGTATCTACTGGGATGGGTTCCCCTCTGTTGGTTCTGTGTGTGAGATGTGACTGGCACAGCTCAACAATTTGCTGTAGGAGGTCCCTGTCCACCCTATAGTGCTCCATTATCTCCAGCTCATGTATCCCCTGGTAGGTTACCCTGGGTCTGTACACTCTTCTACTCACTGTGGGTTGGTCATCAGCATTCTCATCCTCACCACCCTCAGCCTCTTACACATATTGATTTATGACAGTGAAAGCAGCCCCTATCATTTTGTTACTTTTGTTAGGCAAAATTTCCCCAGTTGTGTACACTGGTGGTGTAGAGTTTGTGGGAAAAATCAGAGGGAAAGGTGTTTGCATAGTTTATAGTAGTGTGCTGGGCTGGGCTGCTGCCTGTGTAATTGGCTGGATCTGATACATTTAATCTGCCAGCTATGCTAGTTCACCTTGATTACCTTTCTACTGCTGTTTTCCCCTCCCATTGCCTTCCTGTTTAAGCCCCAAGGTGCATCGCGCAAACCCAGTGCTTGGATGTGAACGGAGCTGCTATTTCCTGTATTTTTTTTTGTTTAGAACCCAGTGCGTGGCGCAGACACCTGTTTAGGTAATGTAAATACTGCTAGGCACCCTCAGACACCCCCCCCTTCTTTAGCTGTGCTTAGCTAAGGGAAAACTATGGCCACAGAGCTCCAATAAGCTTACAGCATGCATGACACACCCCCTTATAAAGTCATCTAGCTCTTAGGTTTACACCTTGGTCTTACTGCACCTACACAGTTGGGTGCAAACTAGCACTAAGAGGAAATCTGTGATTCAGTATCATTACCCTCATTTGCATAGGACTGATTGCTAATGCATGGTTACAAAACCGACATTCAGCCTTCCCCCTTAGCAACCACTATTCCATGGTCTTGTTGTGTTATGCATGGCATTGACTATTATGGCAAAATTATGATTTTGGTTTAAAAGCTTATTTCCAGCTTTTTAATTATTTTTGGGCCGATTCCATTTGCACACCACTTCAATGCGCTTAAACGGCCGAAATCGGCCAACAAAAAAAAAGTAAATTTTTATAATTTTGGAATTAATTTTCATGCCTATGGCCGTATACTTGGCCTTTCGCATGCCTAACCCTTCTAATACATGCATTTGTACTAGCTGTCATGCCTCTGTTTTATAGTTTGCAGAAATGTATTCAGCTACTGGCTGAATACATTTCTGCAGTCTACACTATTCCTGCATGGACGTTTACCTGCTTCCTGGATCGCTAATTCAACTCATTTGCATGGTTTTCACCAAAAATTAGGTAATTAGCATACAGGGGCTGTGTCCATGCAGGAAGAGTGCAGGAGCGCTTGTGCACGTCCTGAGAGCTTATTCCTGGAACGCACGGCAGCCATATTGCCTGCAGCAGCTCTTGCACTATTCCTGCATGCCATGCAGAGCTTGCTGAATCTTGGGGACTGTCTTCTACAGATGACATAATGAATATTAAAAGGTAGCTTGTATTCAATAAACTCAGTTCAGCTGTTTATTTTAGAAAATATTATTTATATTGAAGTTTGCTGGAAAAAAGAAACATTATGCTTTCATTTCACTATGAGTGATGAGCACCATCTGATAAGAATATATATGCTTAAAAATGTGCAGGAATTTCCATTAGCTGTATAAAGCATTATGGATACTTACTGCTGGTACTGAAGGTACTTTATACACCAAAAGAAACAGTCCAATAAATAAAGCAAGGAGGCAACCACACAGAACCAAAAGATCCAGACTTAGAAATGGAATAATTCAACTAAATACGTTCCATCAGACTTTATTAGTGTGCACCAGGGTAAGCGGTTTCACAAACAGCTTCATCAGACCGTTAAATTTTTAAAAACTGCTGAAATGTCTAATTATATAGTCATCACATGTTAAAAACAATTAATCATTTAAGTCCTTTAAAGATACATACTTAACATTGGTATAGTTATAAAAATATATAACCTGCTGTAATATAAACTGTTATACTTTATAGCGCTCTGTAATAAAACCATTATACATAAATGCGAGACTATTTAGGTATATCTTATTGCATGAACATATGCCTATAAATAATATATGTTTATTGCGATGTATAAATATATATATATGTCTATACTTCTAACATATGAGTGCATTATCACTTGTAACGATTTAAAAATAAATATTTAAAAATATTTTAAAAATGAAAACCTTCATATAACTATTTGATCAACACACTGTAAATACAGAATTAATACAGGAAACATTAAATAAATATATATAGACCTTCTATATATAAATATCCTAAATGAACCTTCATAAGAAAACATTTTCTGTATACATATGAATGCAACATATCCTATTAAATAAAACCTTAAATTAAATCTATTTATTTTTAAATGGTTACAAATGATAATGCGCTCATATGTTAGAAGTATATATATATATATATATATATATATATATATATATATATATATATATAAGATATACCTAAATAGTCCCGCATTTATGTATAATGGTTTTATTACGGAGTCTAGAACTTTTGGTGCTGTGTGGTTGCCTCCTTGCTTTATTTATTGGACTGCTTCTTTTTATTGTACTTGTTGGCGAAGAGGCATTTACTCCAGTGGGTGCATTTATATATATTCGTACTTTATACACCCCAAAAAAACAAAGATGTACAGTACCTGTGCCCTATATAACTACTGGAAAAACAATATGGAATAAAATATGTTTCCAGGTAGCTCAGCTTCCAGAAAGTAAGTGTATATCATGGTGATCACCCTATTATTTAATATACAAGTATTTGACTTCAAACAACTGCTGTGGATTTAGTAAGCATTTAATAAGAGCCAAAACATTAAAAATAGCCATAACTGGAAGAAGCAAAACTATTTCATGTGTCAAAAGTATCATCACAGACTGATCACCATCTCTGCCAAATGAGTTTATGTAACTTTAAAGAGCTGAATCAGTAACATCAGCCTACAAGGAGCTTTGTATCACTGAAACCGAAGCTCTCAAGATATTTTACCTAATAGTGAGTTCTATAAAGCAAAACACATATTTGCTTCTGTAGCAAGGTTGCAATTTCAAACACTGAGTAAGTATGTAAGAAGTTTACTCTAAGTATAGTAAGCAAGGACTGGATCAATCTCGCTTTAAAAAAGGCATTTGTAAATGCTGAAACCTGATTAGGCATAAAGTAAAAATATTGAACTGATAATGCATAATGTCAAAATAAGCAAAAGACATATTTTTTTATGAAGTGTAATCATTCTGTTCAAATAAAGTATATATTAGTGCTTAACTAAGATATGCTCCACAAGCTGCATCTTACAATTGCTGCAGAAACAATTTTCCAACACTTTCCTATTTTTTTTAGTTAACCCCCCCATACCGAGTCACAGCTCCATTCAGAGACGTACACTGTGGGCATTTCAGAAAAGTGCTTATTGCCGCAGACTAGTGTCATGTTGCAAAAATATGTAAATCACCTGCTAAACATAAAGCAAAATGTTAAAATTCCAGAAGTAGTACTGCAGTTCCAGATGTTTTTTTTTTTTTTAAGAAAAGCACACACACTCATGCAGATAGTCCCACAAACTAGTGGTCTCTTTGCAGGGATGACCAGAGGTGGAATTTATACTACTAGGGAAAATTTGGCCAGGCATCAGAGAACTTAATTTACCTCGGACATTCACCTTCACAGGATTTAATTTCATACCCACATCCACTTCTTTTATAAAGGTATGAACCCAATGAATTCAATTTAATTTAACAATCAGTTACACAATGAATCAATCAATTAAATAGCATTCTAAAAATTATTTTTTATAAAAATATATATAGTATAAATATATAAAGTTTAATATCTAATCTGTCAGTTTATAAAACTAACCTTGATTCTGAACTAAATGGATTGTTTGATAAACGTATTATTGATTCAGATAGTGGGAATCTATTATGTATGGGTTATGAGAGATAATTGGTCCCTCCCCTCTCTTGTACTAGAACTTTTTCACCTCTTCAGAATGCTACAGTTATTTGTTTTTTTGAAAAAAGTAGTATGTAAAAAAGTAGAATATGAGTTTATTAGGTTTTTACATTCTTGTAAAATGTATAATTTAGCAAAAAATGAACGGTTGGCGTCACAGCAGCTCCATAAGTTATGACATAAATATGTGTTTAAACAAACAGATAAAGGGGGTAACTGGGTGATTATGCATAAAGTGAAGTACCATAAGATGGTTTATGATTTGTTGGTGGATGAAACAGAATATGAGAAGTTAACCAGCAACCCCCTTTCTGTTTTTAATAAGGCTTTACTTGAAATCTTACAGAGACCAGAGTTAAGAAACCTACAAACCCGGTGATGTATGATATTCCTAAATTTCATAAGAATTTATTCAATCCCCCCAGCAGACCTATTATTTCAGGTGTGGGTTTGCAGAATGTAGGTATGTTTTTGGATTTTCAGTTAAAAAAGTTTTGGGGAATGGTGCCTGCTCATATAAGTAATACCCAAGATGTATTGGAATAGGTAAAAGGTCTTGTATGGCAAAATGATTATTATTGGGTTATAGTAGATGTTAATTCATTATATACAAATATTCAACATAGTTGGGGGCTTGAGGCTGTGGGAAATATTATGGGAGAGGGACCCCATACTTCTTTTTTATTTTGCTTGTTAGAGTTCTGTCTGACCCACAGTTATTTTGTTTTGAGAATGATTTTTTTTTACAGGTTAAGGAATCAGCAATGGGGAACCTTTTGCCTATATATATATATATATATATATATATATATATATATATATATATATATATATATATGATATTTTGAAATTAAACTTTTGTACTCCACCAAATTTTATGTTATTGCTTGTAGGGGTGATGAATGTGAATTTTTGGATTTTTCTGAGATTTTAAAAAATAATTTCATAGGACTCAAATTTTGTTATGAATTAAATAGGAAAATCACTAATTTTCTTGATGTTACCTTTTATGTGAAGGGGATGACTGTTAAATTTAAACTGTTTAGAAAACAAACAGCAATGCATAATGTTTTGCATGCTATAAGCATGCACCACCCTGCATTTATTGGAGTCTTTGCCCTATGGGGAATTTAAGAAAATTTTTAATAATACATAAGATGCAGAGTTGAGAATCAGTGAACTATGTGGGGTAGTAAGTAGGCTTAGAGAGCGAGGTTATACAGCTGAACAAATTAATAAAGATAAAAGATGTTTATTAGAGGGTAGTGGAATATTTTTTGTTTCAAGATATTCCTTTTTGCTCAAACTTTGAAGAATATCATTAAGGATTTATGGTATGTCGTGAGTAATGATGAAGTAATAGGTAAATTGTTTCCAAAACATGTCACTTTTTCTTACAGAAGAAGTAATAATTTAAAAGGGCTTTAGAATTATGTATAGAGACCCCAAACTTCACAGCTAGGGTGTATGGACATGTTTCCATGTGGGCATTGTAAGGTGTGTTCAAAAGTTAAAAATCTTACAGGAACAAAGATTAATAGGAGAAAATTTGTTGCTAATGATGTTTTAATTGTGAGATGAGTGGAGTTGTTTACATTACAGGGTATAACTGTAGGTTTCCTGCCTGGTATGTGGGTCAGACTAAAATTAGGGTTAAGGTAAGTATTTTGGAACATCTAGGGGGTTTAATGAACCAGAATTTAAAAAAGTCTGATAGCCGAACACTTTATTAAATTTCATGGGGTTTCAGATGCAGAGTTCTTTTTCTGTGTATTAGCACAACCCTTTCTTCCTAGGAGAGGTGAATATTTAAATAAATTAAGTGAGTTGGAGATGATGATATTAAAATAGAGGACATTTCCCAAAGGGGTTTAAACCAGGAAGTTAATGTGTGCTTTTATATGTAATAGTTAAGAGGTTATTTAAACTTTACGTATTTATACTTTATACATTTTTATATATAACAATTTGTTTGAGTATATTTTTGTGATTGATTTATTGTGTAATTGCTTGTTAAATTACATTAAATTAATTAGGTTTGTACCTGTATAAAAGAAGTGGATGTGGGTATGATGTTAAATCCTCTGAAGACGAATGGCCGAGGTACCAGATTGGTAAATAAAGCTGGTCATTTGAGCAGTTGGATTTTATTTATTTATTTATTTTTTTGTTTTCTTGTTTGTAGTCTTTTGGAGTTGTGTTTATTACATCAGCAAATGTCCCCTACTCATTATGGTTGTGAGAGGGAACCATTTTAGAGGAGCACTTCCTGTTTCCATTCCTGGTACAGAGGTGGCATGGAGAAACAGGGAGGCAGATGGAGAGAGAGAGAGAAGGACATGATGGAGTAGTGAAAGAAATGAAGCAGAAAGCAAATATCAAGACTGGTGAATGCGTGCAGGATTCAGAGGAGATGTATCAAGGAAACCTGTTTGATGGAGATGACTCAGTAAATGTTGGATGCATAATTACACCCTCCAGTTAGGAACGTTGCGGGATGATTTACCTTAAGAAATCGTGGTGCAGAGTGAGCCAGAAAATGAAGGAGATGTTTCATAGGGGGATTTTATATAAAAAATACAACAGGAGGATGCAAAGACAATCCTGAAGAATAGTGATGAGACAGAAAAGAAAAGAAAACATATGCAGAGAAAGTAAAAGAAGGCAAAAGTGGAGTAGCAGAAAAAAAGGCTGAAGAAAATGAAAAACAGAAGTACTTGGTAAGGATTCAAACTAAAGAAGACAAAGAAATGGACAGGTATGAAGTGTGGGACAATTTAATGGTTCCTTTACATATAAAAGCACATGGGGTAAGAGAATTTATTCTTAGCAACAAAGAGACATTCTGTGACATTATATTTGAGAATGTTTTTTTTAATGGCAATTTTTCTTGGACAATGTGAAAAAAGAAAGACTGTAACCCATATGATCTTTATGTGATAAAAGCATTAAACAGGGAAACAAAAAAAGAAGATTTGTGTACAATTTTTTACAGATGTAGAAAGAAAGACTTTGAAAGGACATTTCAAAGCTTTACGTAATGAAGTACTGGACATTACAAAAGTTTATGACAAAGGGGTTTATGGACTGGTGGCTAGGCTTGTAATATTGTGTTAAAATAAAAAGAGTAAAAAATATACATATACCAAGCATGATAAATGTGAAAGGGAATAGAGGTGTTGTAAAATATTGGGGACAACCCGAATCATGTTTCTTTTGTGGAAAAGAAGTGACAAAAGAAATTGTTATATTGTGGGGAAATGGGACATGATGCAAAAAATGTGAATTGAAATGTTTTAAATGTAATAAAATTGAACATTTATGGAAGAATTGCAAAAATGAGAATAACAGTAAGAAAAAGAAAGGAAGAAAATGAACAAAGAGAAGAAATTTTAGACATAGTAGAAATGGAAGAAAAAATAAAGAGGACATAGAAGGCTCTGAAATGAGTGATAAAAAAGACATAAATTGGGAAGTAGTAAAAAGGAAAAAAGTAATTCTATTGGTAAAAGGGTAAAAGACAGAAAAAGACAATTTAAAGGGATAAGTACAAAATAAAAAAAGAAAGGAAATGGTTGAAAAAGAATATATATAGCTAAAGATTAAGGCTTGGTATAATAATTAATGTATTTAATGACCAAACACAAGGTACAGGGTTTGACTCTCACCTTTGGAAAGGAAATTGTTAAGGCTTTGAATGGCCTATTATGAAAGCTGGCCTAGTAATCAGCTATGAGCTTTTGAAACCATGAATCTAAAGAAAAGAGAAATTAAATTTGTTTAATGCTTTCTATAAATGTGAATAGTATTAAGAATATAGTAAGAAGAATATGAATTTTGTAGTGGTGTAATGCATGTGATGGAGATGTAATTATATTAGAAGACACATAATTTTTAACAAAGAAAGATTACAAATAGAGAAACCATGGGGAGGAAAGATAATGTGGAATATGGAAAATGAGAGATGTTGTGGAATAGCTGTATTCTGTAGAACTACAGTGAAAATATTAGATTAGATGTAACTTTAGCAAAAATGGGAAGATTATCCATTGCAGATTTAAAATGGAAAGAGCAATTTTATAGAACATTATATACTTACACTAACTGTAAAGAAAGGAAAGCTTATTTCATCACATTTTAGACTATATACTGATAAATATGAATATTATAATAACAGGGGACTTTGTAATTTAAGAGGCAAGTGTAAAAAGAAAGGAAATGATATAAGAAAAATTTTAGAAGTTATACAATGTGGTAAGTTAAAACTTTGGGACAAAAATTCACGGACTTACAAAAGTGGGATGTTTAGAACTGAAATAGATTATTTAATAGTATCAGAAGGTTTAGTTATAGGAGAAGTGGAGCTAGTTGAAACAGGATTTTCTGATTATTTTGCAATATGGCTAGAGATAAAAGAAAACAAGGAATATATAAAAATAGGCAAAGGGATGAAAAGGATAAATGAGAAAGCATGGAGTGAAGAAGGAAAGAAATTAGTAATACAGTTATGGAGAGATCGTATTACCGTGAGAGTATTTTATAAAAATTGGTCTGAATGGTGGATGATATTTAAGGAAAAATATAAAAACATTTTTTTTTACAGTGGCAATATGATGTGAGAAAAGTAGAGAAAGAAAAAATATAAAAGAATATATAATGATGCATTTTAAGATTTAGACATAATGATAGCATAATATGTACAAGAAATGCTTAAAGAAAAAAGAAGGCAGTAAAAAAACATGTAAAGCAAAAAAATTAACAGAAAATGAAAATAAAGAGTTGGAAAAGGAAATTTCTTTAAATTAGCTAAATAAAGTATTAGGACAAGTAAATATAGATTTGTCTAAATGCCCATATGGAATAGGGTATGAAACGTATAAAAATTTAAAGGATTGGAAAAAAATATTTTTTAAGATTTTTTTAATGAATGGTTAAATTAAGATTTTACTTATAAAGAATTATGCAGTGGAATACCTAAATTCATATGGAAAAAGGAGGATAGATGACAATTAAAAAAATGGAGACCAATAGTACTGAATAATAATGATTATAAGATCTTTATGAAAATAATACAAAATAGATTTGAAACTAAAATGGAAATATTAAGGAAGATAGCATATATAGTATAAAAGAGAAGGGTTGTGAAGAATTATTAATGATAGAGAAATTGTGGACAATATTATGAACACAAAAGAAGAAGTGAAAATTATGCTAGGTGACCTTAATAAGGTATTTGAGACTACTGGACATGAAATTTTATGGGCAATAATGAAAGAATATACTATAAGTGAGAAAGTTAGGAAATTAATGTATGTCAGCGCATAGTAATAATAAAGTAAAAATACTTGTAAATGGTTGGTTAAGCCAACAGGTACATATGTAGATTAGTGTACAACAAGGATGTCCAATGAGTTACATACTCTTTGCATACTCTTTGCATTAGTTATGAATGTGATAGTATGTGAAAAAAATTACAAAATGAAGGAGGTGGGGTATATAATACCTGAAGGGTTAAGAATTCCAGTTCTGTTAACACATGTAGATGACATTGTAATAATTGCAAAAACAAAATTTGGATAAAAGAAGTAACAATTTGCACAAATGAGTGTCTAGTGATGTCTTATCGACCCTGATAACTTACCCAAAGAATACTTACAACTCTCAGCCTCCTCCATTGCATATCCTATCAGCATCCTCCTCAACATAACACACATGAATACATGAAAGCATACTCGGAGGCTCTAAATTAAAAATCTGCAAAAGCAACAGAGACCTCCAAAGCAGACATCCAAGCAACCTCCACACCCCATCACCAACCATGAAACACATACTTCACATAATCAGTGTGCCACACAATCACAGCCTTTAACACAAAATAACATACCCAACACACTAGTAATAGGCGACTCTATAGTCAGGCATACTGATCTCCCACTAACTAGGCTGGACAAGGAGAAGGTTAGAGTTAACTGCCTGTCAGGTGCCAGGATCCGCCACATAACACAAGCACTCAGGTCACTCCAGAACAAGTACAAATACAACTCTGTCATTGTCCATGTTGGTGTAAATGACCTGAGACGTACCTCCCTGGACTACATGAAAAGAGACATGGAAGAGCTCTCTGATCATGTAGCCCAAGCCGGTATGACCCTGACCCTGAGTAGCATCCTGCCCTCACCAAGAATGATGCCACAGTATAAAGAAAAAATGATCAGTTTCAACAATTGGCTAAGTTTCTGGTGTCATTCAAAGGGGATCCAGTATCTGTCCGCCTAGGATGACATGCTTGACAAGCCACATTGCTTCACAAGAGATGGCTTGCACCTGTCACCCTTAGGCTTTCGAATACTGGCCAAGGCTCTTGCCGCCCCTATAGTGCCTTTTTTAGGCAAGGCTCAAAAGACAAACCCACCACCATAAATAGCACAAGTAACCAAAAACTGAGGGTAATGTTATTCAATGCCAGAAGTCTAAACCTCAAAATGCATGCACTCAAGGCAATCCTCAGTATGGAGAACATCGACATCTGTGCAGTAACAGAAACCTGGTTTAAGGATCCTGAGAGCACCCCAGTACTACTAGGCTACAACTCATACCATACCTTTCGGCCACAGAACCAGGATCGAAACACAAAAGGCGGGGGTGTATCCATATTCATCAAGGATACCCACACCTCCAGGTTAGTGGCACAGCACAATGCATCAGAGATCATCCATGTGCAACTAGCAATGGGCAAAACTGCAATCTAAATTGTAGCTTGCTACAGATCACCCACCATTGCCCAGGACCCCCATTCCGCATTTCTGGAGACACTGGGAAATATGAAGGTCCTACCAAACACCTTAATATGGGGTGATTTCAATTACCCAAACATAAACTGGAAGAACTACTCAAGTACTAACTCCCTTGCCTAACGCTTCCTAGAATTTATAAACTCGAATGCCCTGGATCAACTGGTCAACACCCCCACCAGAGGGAACAACATATAGGACCTGGTCATCACCAACATGGGCGACCGGTGTTCCACACCGGAGGTCAACCCCACGCTGGTTAGATCAGACTATAGACTAATCACTCTGGATATCCACATTCTGCCCCTACCCCCAATCAAAGAAACCACCATGAAAAACTTTTCAGAAGCAAACTTCACATTACTTAAGACCGAGATGGAAAGGTTCACAGCCCCCATGCTAAAGGACAATGCTGTCCAAGCTGCTGAAACCTTTACAAAGGCACTCTATGAGCATCTGCAGGAATGCATGGATCATGCTATCCCAAGTAAAACATTCCTCCAAGAAAAAGAAACCAGTCTGGTGGACCCCTGCCATAAACAAGCTATACAACAGAAGGAGGAAACTAGTACAGAAAAGAGTAAATTCCCAAGAAGGAAAGACATCCCTGATCAGTATCAGCAAGAAACTACGATCCCTCATTAAATCATCCAAGGCTAGTTTCAAAAGAAAAATTGCCAATGACTCCAAAGATAACCACAAAGCGACCTTTAGCTATGTCAAGAACCTAAGTGGAAACTCTCAGATCTGCTCTGCGTTAGTGCAGAATGGCACAAAATACACTGAACCGACTGATATTGCAAACATTCTGGCAGACTGGTTTAGTGCAAACTTCACCCCCCTCTCACCCCCTAAAGGGCCCATAAGCATACCAGAAGAATGTAGGGTCCCATCAATCACTGATGCACAGGTTAAAACAGCCCTATCCAAAGCGTAACTTGTCTGGTATAGCACAAGTATTCCTCTAGACCTTGGAAAGAAGTAATTACCCACCCTCTGTTCTTAAAAGTGCACTGAACTGACTGTAGTGACAGCACTGTTGGTTGCTAAACAAGTATATTGTGTAATGTGTTTTTGTAATAACACAATCTACTGCTTTAAAGAAAAATGTGAAATAAAGATGGCTTACCATACAGAATTACTCACATATGTCACATATACAAGTTGTATGAACGACATTCTTAATAGGTGGCAAGCTACCTTGTAATACCATTGCAAAACACAATAAGAAAGGGACTACTGCAAGTGTCTGAGTCCATGCACTTGAAGACCACTGTCTGGAAGCCAGGGACTTTAACATTAGCTGACATGGGCTGTCACTTTTGCCAGACATGAATATGAGTTTAAGCAAGGTATGTTAGCAATGTGGGGAAAGTGAAGGTGCTGCAACTTGTCCAAACACATTGAGTTCGAGCATAAGTATAGCAGCTACAGGGCAGGAGTGGGATGGGGGTGGGGTGTAACACAGACTATGGGGAGTGAGTGGGATGGAGGTGGGAGTGAAACATAGACTATGGGGAGTGAGTGGAAAGGAAGTGAGAGTGGAACATAGACAATGGAGAGTGAATGGGACAGGGTGGGTGTGTAACAGACTATGCAAAGTAAATGGGATGGGGTGGGGGTGTAACATAGACTATGGGAAGTGAGTGGGATGGGGTGGGGGTGTAACATAGACTATGGGGAGTGAGCGGGATGGGGTGGGGGTATAACATAGATTATGGGGAGTGAGCAGGATGGGGTGGGTGTATAACATAGACTATGGGGAGTGAGTGGAATAGGGTGGGGTGTAACATAGACTATGGGGAGTGAGTTGGATGGGGTGGGGGTGTAACAGACTATGGGGAGTGAGTGGGATGGGAGTGGGGGTGTAACATAGAATATGGGGAGTGAGTGGGATGGGGTGGGTGTGGAACACAGACTTTGGAGAATGAGTGGGATGAAGCAGGGTGTAACATAGACTATTGGGAGTCAATGGGATGGAGGTGGGGGTGTAACAGACTATGGGGAATGAGTGGGATGGGAGTTGGGGTGTAAGATAGACTATGGGGTGGGGGTGGAACATATACTATGGGGTGTGAGTAGGATTGAGGTGGGAGTGGAACATAGGCTATGTGGAGTGAGTGGGATGGGGTGGGGGTGTAACATAGACTATGGGGAGTGAGTGGGATGGATGTGGGGGTGTAACAGACTATGGGGAATGAGTGGGATGGGAGTTGGGGTGTAACATAGACTATGGGGAGAGAGAGGGATGAAGGTGAGAGTGGAACATAGACTATGGAGAGTGAGTGGGATGGACGTGGGGTATAACAGATTATGGAGAGTAGGCGGGATGGGGTGGGGGTGTAACATAGACTATGGGGAGTGAGTAGGATGGGGTGGGGGTGGAACATATAGTATGGGGAGTGAGTGGGATGGGGTTGGGGTGTAACATAGACTATGGGGAGTGAGTGGGATGGGGTTGGGGGTGTAACAGACTATAGGAAGTGAGTGGAATGGAGTTGAGGGTGTAACATAGACTATGGGGAGTGAGTGGAATGGGTTGGGGGTGTAACATAGACTATGGGGAGTGAGTGGAATGGGTTGGGGGTGTAACATAGACTATGGTGAGCGAGTGGGATGGGGTGGGGGTGTAGTGGGGATTTAGGTTTAAGGAGTGAGAATGGAGTTTTAAGGGTAGGGATTGGCAGGGGAGTTTAAGGTTATGGAGTTGATTAAAATTTTTAGGGTTATAGAATTGAAGGGAAGTGTGGGATTATGGAGCACCAGTGGAAGTTTAGGTATAAGGAGTGGGATGGGGGGACTTTAGGGTTAAGTAGCAAGTATGAGAGTTTACATTTAGAGAGGAGGTGCGGTGTTTTTCACTCAGGCAGTGATAAGAAACTTTAATTTTAGGGGAGGTTAGTGGTATTTTACATTTAGTCAATGCTCAGGGTTTTACATTTATGGAGGAGAAACAGAGTTTAAGATTTAGGGTTAAGAAAGCGAGGGCACAGGTTAGTGTTGGAAGCTGGGTGGGAGTTTTAGGGTTAAGGATAGGGCTTTGGTAGGGCTATACAGTTTAACAAAGTTGAGTGGTTTGACTTCTTGGTAATTAAGATCGGGCTAGTGGGAATTAGACCACTTACCATTTTGAGCAAGTGACAACAAGCAATATTGCTGAAAGCTTCTAGCATGTAAGCACTTATAATAGTCCCAATAAGAAGATAAGATGACATTCCAGAATAAAAGGAAGAAAAAACATTTCTGCAATAAGCATAGATAATGTATAACTAAAAGCAATCAAGCCAAAGCTATAACACTGATGTGGTATTTATACTGACTGACTCAAAACATTTATCTGTATACTCACTTACCTCATTGATTAGGCATGTCAGGCTCTGCAGTGCCTTCTTACAATAGAGAGTTAGAGAAAGTTCCTGACAATTTATTAGGTATAATACATAATGGTTCCTTGAGGCGGTCTGCATAGGACATTTTAATTATGCCCTGTATTCTTTTAGTGAGCAACCTCTGTGGACACTCCAGTTGTTGGATATGCCTGGTTAGATACATACCAAAGCGAGCATTGTACTCAATGATAGGTCTGATGAATGCCGAATATAGTGGAACAATGACTTCCTTGGACTTAGATGCCATAACTTTGTTTATAAGTTGTGCAACATAGATTGATTTTCTCACCACTGTAGACATGTGATGGTCAAAGGCTAGATTACTAGCTGTGTGTGTCCCTAAGTCCCTGACTACTGGACCAACTCTAAGGGGTGTGTTGTCAATATGATAGTTACCAGGGATGGATGCCTTCCCAAAAGATGCTATTATGCATTTCTTGGCATTTAGTTTTAGTCCATGGCTCTGACACCAGTTCTTTGTCTGTGTCACCACTTCCTGGAGAACATTTGTGTCAGTGTGAGATTCAATGACAGCTCCTAATTTGCAATCATCTGCAAATTTAGTCAGCCAGAGACCACTGACATTGGCTATGACTTCAGAGAAGTAAATGCCAAAAAGGAACGGTTCAAGGACTGATCCCTGAGGGACTCCACTTATGACTGGCCTCTTTGTAGAGGTGGACTTCCCAACTCTAACTTCCTGGGTCCTGTCTGTGAGTCAATTGCCTATCCACCGGGTGACATATGGGTTTGTACCTAACCTCTTGAGTTTGTCAACAATGCCTCAGTGGGGTATTGTGTCAAATTCCTTGGCCAGATCAAGGTTAGCAGTGTGAACAATTTTACCCTCATCCATTGCTTTGGTGACCTTCTCAAAGAAGTCTACCAGGTTGAGTAGGCATGATCTGTCCTTGATGAAACCAAACTGGGTTGGGTCCAGTGTCCTGAGGTTTACTATATCTCAGTTGATCATCTCCATGATAATTCTTCCCATGGCTTTACATGTAAGACTAGTGAGACTTATGGGTCTGTGGATTCCAGGGTCTGTAGATGACCCACCTTTCTGCAGAGTGATGACTGCTGTCTTTCTTCATTCATGAGGCATGAGCTCTCTTTGGAGGTTACAGTTAAATAGTAATTCCAGAGGCCCAAATAGTAATTCCAGAGGCCCTGATAGGTCATATTTCATGCTGTTTAGAAGGCATCCTGGGATATTTTCTGGGCTCATTGATTCAGTGTTCTTGGTCTTAGAGAGAGAGCATTAGGGACCTGTTCCTTAGTAATAAAAGGGGGAGTTATATTTGATAATATTTCTTTAGGGAAGGTTGAGGGGAAGAGAGGGGTAAAGTTTGAGCTGAATTTATCAGCCAGGAGGTTTGCTGTGTCTTCTGGCTCAGTATAGATGGCTCAATTTACAATGAGCTCTGCACACAATTGTGTATTGTCTTTGAGGCTGCGGACATAGCTGAAGAATGCTTTGTGATTGTCCTTGGCATGGGAGGCCAAACTTACCTCAAATTTAGCTTTGGTAGACTTTATTTGTCCTCTGAATTGTTTGTTTAGTTTGATGAGAGTGGTTTTATCCTGCTGAGTGCTACACCTCCTATTTTTGGGTCTATATTATATCATTGCACGCTTACAAAAGTGAACGATGATTAATCGACCCCATGTAAGTGAAAGCTTATAATGTCGAAACTCCTCAGAACAGTGATTTTTTTTCCAAGGGAAAAAAAATCACTGCTCAAAAAAAAGACAAAACAAAAAAACTTTAAAACATTACATAAAGTGGGCCCCACAACCCCCCCCCCCACTTAAATATACCAACTCTGAGATCGCACTACAATTCCCGAAAACGGCAAAGTAATGGAAGCGGCCAAGCAAATTATTTCCCAGGGAAAGAATTCACTTAAAAGCTGCTTCACTATTTTGCCTTTTCATTCTTTTACATTTGATCAAGAAACATTAGACAAAATGTGTCTGCGATCACGTAATAAAACCCCCTATTTTTTGCCATGATTTTCCTCCTTCTGTTATATATCCTATTGATTTTGTGATTCTACCAGGGTGGCTTGTTTTTTGAGTTAGTTCTGTACTTCTTCCTGGTGGGTACAGCTGCCTCTTTGCAGCTATTAACATACTTGTACAGGGTTTCTGTGAACAGTTCTGCATAGGCAGCAGTGTTCTCTGGGTTTATGGGGGCTTGACATTTTGCGAGATTCTCACTTAATAGCAGGAGGTTAGTCTTAGAATAGTTTCTGAATATTCCAGGTTTAGTTGGAGGTCCAGGTTTAATTTTTACTTCAAAAGGAGATCATTTTGTGGTCTGACCTTACCAGGGAAGGCATTACAGTAGGGGGTGTGCAGCACTCTCCAATATTAGTGAGGACCAGATCCAGTATGGTTGCACCCCTGGTTGGTGTATTGACTATCTGGTTCGGGGAGTTTGTGTTTGCAAAATCCAGGAAACTCTGTGCATGTACATTTGGTGTTGTATAGGATTCCCAGTTAATAGTGGGGTAACTAAAGTCACCAATGCATATGGTATTGGGTTTGATGGTTAGTGTTTATAATAAGTTTAAAAACATGTTATGGGTTTCCTGGGTCATAGAGAGGGACCTATAGCTTTCAAGGAAGTGGTATTGGATTTTGCCTATGGTGATTTGAACATGGAGCAGGTCAAGTGGACTGCCTTGTTTCACCAGCCTTAAATTATATTTATTTTTGATATAAACTGAGACACCTCCACCTTTAGTCCCTGCCTGTGAAGTAGCTGGCCAAAATGTATGGAAGGCGTTATAACCTTGCACTGTTGGTGTGCTCTCCATGGCTCTAAATCATGTTTCAGTGACCGCACAGATGTCAGCATTCTCTAGGGTAAAGAGAGCTTCTAGTGAGTGGAGTTTTTTGTTTAGACTCCTAGCATTGAGCAGTAATACCTTTAGATTTTCTTGGTTTTGATTTGTTATGTTGGAAGTACTTTCAGTTTGGCATTGCCTAAAAAAGGCCTTAAAAATGCACTGTCAGAGAATGCAAATAACTGGTTTAAGGAAGTTAAAAGACACATTGCTTGACCGGTTACTATAATTGTCTGTGTATAAAGCATTTGCTACTATTCTTGAGGCCTGGAACTTAGTTGAAAAGGGTACAGAAGTATCAATTCATTTCCCCATTTAAAAATAAATGGCTAAATAAAAGCAAAATACAATAACATCTTACAATGATGAAATGGAGTAATGTCATTAAACAAAATTTCAGACAAGATCTGTGGAGTACTTAATTGCACTCTGCTATACACCAGTTTGCACTGTATCAACACACTTCAGTACACATCTAATGGTGCAAGGAGTATCTCCTGCAAGTTCCATATCTGACTTGCTTCATGATAGCACACAAAATGAAGAATTTCAAAGAAAAAATAAAGCAATTTATGCATGTACACTGTTTTGTTAGTAAAGTCAAAAATATATGACAGCCTATCAAGTTCAGTACATCAATGAAGAGTTCAAGGAATGCTTTGAAAGTAAATACTAGGGAAAGAGTATTGCCTATAAATCCTTATTTCCACAATTAAAAAAAAAAGTGTAAGAAACTTCTCTGTGTGGAAGATTTTCAATGTATATATATCTAGTTAATCACTGTATATTAATCAGATCAGATAATGGTAATAGAAGTAGCAAACTTAAACTCATCCTAAGTAAAAAAAAATAATAAAAAAGTATATAGTATATAATTTGAAATATTGTACAGAATGAAGTATTTGAAAGTAATCCAAGCAGGGTACGCAGTCTGTTTCCAGTCGAAAATCCTTTATTACATACACAGACAATGATCCAAGTAAAACAAAAATAACAGAGTAATAGTTTCCTTAAAAGTTTTCTAACTATATACATTTTATCAGGCAAGGGAGTGGTTTATTGTGCTGTAAAACAAAGCGTTAATTAGTATACATGTTAAATTCACATCCTTCCCCCATCGGTGTGACATTTAAACTGGTCCTGCCCTACTTAGTAGCTGTCATAATAATATAACCCTTATGTACTTTAAATAAAATTAATAATGATGTGGTACCTCTAATTTAACCAGATTATTAAGGAGATTATTAAGTCTGTGATTTTATACAAGACAACATACTACTTGGCTGGAAATATATAAGCCTTGAACGATTTGGCAATCAAAAATATATATAAATATATACATATACACTTTGCATGTAAAAGATCCATTGTAAAAAACATATTCTATTTTCATAACCTACTATTAACAAAGATCGCTTTCATCCTTCTACACTTCTTCAGGTCTGTGTACAAGAACCTTAAAAACTATCTACAAAATATTATTGTATAATTAGTTAGTCTTGTCTGTGTACATAATAAAGGATTTTCGACTGGAAACAGACTGCCTACCCTGTCTGGATTACTTTCAAATACTTAAAAGTTCTGTACAATATTTCAAATTATATATTATATATTTTGTATTATTTTCTTTACTTAGGACAAGTTTAAGTTCGTTACTTCTACTACCATTATCTGATCTGATTAATGTACTGTGATTAACTAGATATATATGGACTGAAAATCTTCCACACAGAGAAGTTTCTTACACTTTTTTGTTTTTGGGCCCACTATACTTGTTTAATCAATTGTTTGAGACTTCGGGGATACCACAGTGATTGCTTGGTATTTCCACAATTTACAAGCATTTACTAAATTTAGACACAGCCATCTTGAGTCCCTTAAATAATTTTATTTTTATTTTTTATTTATTTTACATTTGTTGACCGGGATAGTCCGACTGGATGCATGCCCATTTTCAGCGGAGGCCCGGGGAGAAAAGCTCCAAGGGTAAGCAGATACAGCATTACATAATACCAGCATTACATATTACAAACAGATTATTTACAGAGATTACATAAGTAAGCAAGTTAAACAAGTTCCACAGGTTAAAGTTAGTCCTGAGCACAAGTCAGGATTAAATTAAATTACACAGTAAACTGGTTAACAAATTTTTACACATTCGAGTTAGCCAGGCTTGATGCATTGACATAGCCAGTTAAGTGACAAATGTTGTTTGAGTCTAGTTTTAAATTGACCTAAGGTGGAAAGTAAGGTAATATCAGCTGGAAGTGAGTTCCAGGATCTAATTACAGAGTTTGCGAAGAGAGAATCACCGGCTGTGTTATTAATTTTGCTAGTCTGAATTAGTAGTTTGTTAGAGGATTGAAGCGGTCTAGGATTGTTATAGGGGGTGATAATATTTTTAAGTGCAGGAGTATTGTCCGGATTATAGAGGATTTTATAGGCCATAATCAGTTGGTTATACTGGATTAGGCTAGGTAGTTCAAGCCAACCAAGCTGATTTAGATTGATGCAATGATGTGTCCTAAAAGGCAGCCCAGTGGCAAACCTGGCAATGTGGTTGTAGCAAATTGAGAGTTTGTTAAGGACAGTCTTGTTCAAATTTGAGAGTAGAGGGGATGCATACAGAAGGGTTGAAAGAAGGTGAGAGCGAGCTATGGCAATTTTAGCTGGAGGGGTTAGGAAGGCTTTTATTCTGTAAAGTGACCCTAGTTTTTTATTGATGGTTTTGATAGTTTGGTTAACATGTAGGTCAAATTTGAGGTTATTGTCTATGATGACACCTAATAGTTTAGTAGATGGGTCAGGGGAGATTATTGTGCCATCATTTGATTTTATGGTAAAGGTGAAAGCGGTAGTCCTACGTGTTAGTGAAAATAACAGCATTTTAGTTTTTTTGGGATTTAGGATCAGACGATGTTCAGAAAGCCAGTTTTCTAGTGTATTAAAGGTGGTCTGGGTAGCTGACCATAACTCTACTGGAGATGTGGCTGAGCAAATCAGAGCAGAGTCATCAGCATATTGGATACAGCTGACTTTTGGGATGACAGTATAAAGGTCGTTAATGAAGATGGAGAACAGCAACGGCCCTAGTACAGAGCCTTGTGGTACTCCGAGGGTGTTAGGTAGAAGGTTAGAGAGTTTGTTCTGCCAGAGGACAGCCTGCTGTCGACCATTCAGGTAGGATTGAAACCATTGGAGGGCTCCAGTATCTAGACAGAATGTTTGCAGGGTGTGGATTAAAAGTTGGTGATCAACCATATCGAATGCCTTGGAAAGATCCAAAAAGAGGGCTGAGGATATATAATTATTGTTGCGATTATGGTTTATGGTGTTAGTAAAGGCTAGGAGGGCTGAAGTAGTGCTGTGATGAGGACGGAAGCCATGCTGAGTGTCTGCCATAAGGCGATTTTGGATTAGGTGGTGCATGAATTGTCTATGAATACATTTTTCCATAATCTTTGCAAGTGGAGAGAGTATAGCTATTGGCCTATAATTGGAGAATTCAGTAGAGCTGCCTCCTTTGTGAAGTGGGATTACATAGGATATTTTCCAGATGGTGGGAATTTTAGCTTCTACTATGGTTCGATTGATTAGTATTGAGACGGGTAAGCAATAGCATCAGCTGATTTTGTAGGTACTCGGCAGGAGTTGATCAGCAGAAAGTGTAGTGGGTTTTAATTTTTGATCAAGGTACGGATAAGTGAAGTGGCGACTGGTTGGAAGCTGAACGCAAGTAGGTTTCTAGGGTGCTACTTTCAGGACCAGGGAGCTAGGAGGTAGTTGGCTAGCTAGGGCTTGAATTGTCTCAGTAAAGAATTGGTTAAAACTATCAGAAACATCTTCAGGGTTTTATCAATAGTAGCAGCAGGGATTGGGGTTGAAGTTTGTCCAGGATGTAGTAGATTATTTAAACCTGCCCAAAACTTCTGAGGGTTATTTTGATTTACTGTCTGTAAATTACAGTAGTATTGTTTTTTGTCTTGTAAAATTGATTTTTTGGTTTCGTTCCTGGATTGCCTGTATTTAATGTGATCTTGAGGGTCTTTAGAAGAACGCCATAAAGCCCATGCTTTGTTTCTATGGGTAATTTTGAGTTTAGACTCTATAGAAAGCCATGGTGCTGTTTTTGCCTTGGTTCTTTTTGAACCAACAGGTGCATGCAAATCAAGGATCTCAAGGAATTTGTTGTTAAAGTATGCTACTGCTTCCTCTAAGGGGAGGTGTTTTAGAATAGACCAATTACATGAGTTTAGTTCTTGTTGGAATTTGGCAGGGTCAACATTTTTATTGTTTCTAACCTTTCTGAGTAAGGGTTGTTGGGAATTAATGGTTTTGTGCTTAATTACATATGTGAGAAGGTGATCGCTTAGGCCATTAAGGAGGGTGCCAGAGGTGTACAGTTGGGGGTGACTGTTAATGAGTACCCAGTCAAGTATACTTTCTTTTTGGTTGGGTTTACCTATCCTGGTAGGGGTGGATATGATTTGTGTAAATGCATGCAGGTTAATATGGGTGGTTGGGGATTCTAAGGAACAGGTGCCCCAGTCTATGTTAAAGTCTCCAAGTAGTAGGGTTTCTTGGGGGTAGTGACATGATAACCAGTGCAGGATATCTTCAAATGTAGATATATTGTTACCTGGGGGAATGTATATACAGATGATATTAATGCATTTATTTTTATTAAGTTGCAATTTGGTGGCAAGAATCTCAGAGTTATTAATCTGAGGAGGTTGTATTACATCTATGGTGACATTCAACTCAAATTTATAGAGTACAGCTACCCCACCCCCCTTCTTCGAAGCACGATCCAGCCTGTGTATGTTGTACCCAGGTGGTAACATTTCATTGTCTTTAGTGTTAGGTTTTAACCAGGTTTCAGATAAACAGAGAATCTCAGGGGAGTCTTCTCTGTACCTCAGACTAATTATATTTAGTAGAGGATACTATTTTTATCTTTTTTCAAAAGTGTGGATTTTTGGAGAAGACCAGCTTTTGCAAAACTGGTTTTGCTGAACTCACTCCTCATGCACTAAGTATCAACAAGCTAGCATACATGTTGGTGTCACTGGGCTGCACTGAAAACGTATAAACCTCAGCATAGAAGCAGCATTGCTGGTTGGCTCACTACAAAGGCCTAAGCTTAAAGGCAGGGCAGGTTGCTGCTTCTAATTACCACCACTTAACAAGTATCAAATACACTTAAGGCACAGCCAAACTTAGCTTGCACATATGTGTGTTTGGGAAATGTACAAAAAGTATTAATGAAAAAAGCAAGTATATCTGGAGAAAGTATTTTTGGTTTTGCATTATTGAAATAAATACAAACCCCTTCAAGGTCCTTGTGGAAGCAGACAAAAAACAGGGTAGAGACACCCCCATCCAGAGCAATACCACTGCTGTTACAGGACCAAAGTACCTTCTGCAGTGTGTCATTAATTTCAGTATGTGACTGCTATAAAGATGGTTCAGATGTTGAAATGGTATGTTTTGCTTAAATATTAAGAGATTATAATAGTGGTCATCTAGTCATCCAACTGGCACAGTGGAGCAGCGGTTCTCAGGTTCGATTCTCAGTTTGGGTGCCTTCTGTGCTGAGTCTGCATATCCTTCCTGTGTTTGCATGGGTTTTCTCCAAGTGCTCCAGTTTCCTCCAACATTCCACAGACATGGATGTTTGGCTAGATAGTACTCATGCCAGTTGTCAAGAGCTGACAATGTGGGTGTCATGAAGCTAATGGATGATGCTACTTACGAAGGTTTTAAGGTGTCCCCTTCAAATTAAAGCACAATTCATCCATTTCAAACTTATTTTGTCCACTGACTTAAACATTTCCTCTTTACCAGGTAATTTAATATCATTAACATCATTAAATATCCAACTTCTTAAATCATGCTTTTTGATGATGTTTGTTGCAAGGGAGGAATCAAACGTTCTGCTGTGTAGCAATTTCAAAATTTGTTAGAAAAGGTGGAAGAGGAACAAGGAGCCTTACAAGAAATGTAAGAAAACAGCATCATTCAAACACCATTTCATACAGTCTTCATATTTTAAAATAGCATTCAGACAGACCCTACTACAACAGGCAAGCCTAGCCCTATAGCACACAAGTTCATATTATTCACTTGTTGTGGTGACATACCCAAATACCAGAGAAAGTTAGGCAAAAAAACTTCCCTATAGAAGCAGTCACCACGTATCTCTGAAAAACTGTTTTGAGTAGGTTGAAAAGGCCTGAGATGTGCTGCCTATTCATTGTACCCTGCTGATGTTTTTTTATCCATCTCAAACCCTGGATTTGAAACCTTAAGGAAAATGACTATGCCAAAATGTCAAATCCTTATTGCTATATTTTTACCTTAGGTGTCTCTATCAGAGACTTGTGGAGTGTGATCAGTGAAAATGTTCTTGGAAACTCCAATCATACCTCTCAAACTGTAAATGCAACAAATATGGACAAAGTCAAAAATAATGGGGGGACAAAAGCCCAAAAATAGGGACATTTTTTACACATTGCTCTTATAAACTTAGAAAGTTTATATATTAAAGGTTTCTCATTATCATGTGTTTTCTGAAGGACATGAAGTCTAAAGCTGAAATATATGTTATTATATAGTGACTTCCATCTTCAATGGTTTTCCTGAAAGCCACAAATTTTATGAGGGATGGACCAAAAATAAGAGGCAGAAATCTGGATACTTTTGAGCTATGACTCCGATGTGCTGTTTGGGGAAAAGATGCATCTCACCACCTAGGTAAATTACTAGCCAGACCTAAGGCTATATAACTGTCAGTACTATAAAAGATGCGGAGAATTTTGAGACTGTTCTTCATCCTATATATATCATTCATGGACAAAGAACGTGAAATAATCACTCTAATTTATTGCAAGCTCAGAAACACTGTAAGCACTTTGGTATTCCACAAATACTTTGCACTGCATGAGAACTTATGATTTAACATTGTTCAATGCAATTAACTGCTCTAAATGTCACTAATGCCATGACTACAGGAATTAGACTATCAATTTTTGTCAAACTTACACAATGCACTACGCCTACGAAAACTTTACTAATGTAATTATAATTATTTTCTGATCTTGACTTCAGTTCTATAGCCATGTACTCTATTAACTGCAACAGAGTGCATATAGCATCCTGGGAACACTACACAATCTCAAAAGTTTGAAATCTCGAATTTCAAACTATCGAGACCAGAGTGCCGAAACCCCACAATACCGAAAGATCAGAAGCGCGAATTTCAAAATCCCGATGATCGGAGATGTTGAAATTCGTGGTTCTGGTGTTGGGGTTTGTGAATGGGTAGGTGGATCATAGGTGACTCTATAGTCAGGCACACTGATGTTCCACTCACCAGGCTAAACAAGGAAAAAGTTACTGTCAGCTGCCTGTCAGGTGCCAAGATCTGCCACATAACTCACGCACTCAGGTCACTCCACAACAAGTACAAATATGACTCTGTCATTGTCCAAATTGGTGTGAATGACCTGAGACGTACCTCCCTGGACTACATGAAAAGAGACATGGAGGAGCTGTCCGATCTTGTAGCCCAGGCAGGTATGACCCTAGCCCTGAGTAGCATCCTGCCATCACCCAGAATAGTACCACAGTACAAGGACAAAATGATTGACTTTAACAATTGGCTAAGCTTCTGGTGTCATTCTAAGGGAATCCAGTATCTGTCTGCCTGGGATGACATGATCGACAGACCATGCTGCTTTGCCAGAGATGGCCTGCACCTGTTGCCCTTGGGATTCTGGATACTGGCAAAAGTTCATGCCACACCTATAGTGACTTTTTTAGGCAAGGTTCAAATGACAAATTCACCACTGTAACAGGTACAAGCAAGCAAAATCTGAGGGTAATGCTACTCAGTGCTAGAAGTCTAAACCTCAAAATGCACTCACTCGAGGCACTCCTTAAAATGGAGAACATTGACATCTGTGTAGTGAAAGAGACCTAGTTCAAAGCTCCAGAGAGCACCCCTGCATTACCAGGCTATAATTCATACTACATCTTTCAGCCACCAAACCCGGACTGAAACACTAAAGGTGGAGGCTTGTCCATATTCATTAAGGATATCTACACCTCCAAGCTAGTTGCTCAGCATAATGTATCCGAGATTATCCAAGTTCAACTAACTCTGGGCAAAACCGCAATCCAGATTGTAGCTTGCTCCAGACCCTCCACCATGCCCCAGGATTCGCAATCCTCTTTTCTTGATACACTGGAAAATATTAAGGTACAACCCAACACTCTAATAATGGGTGATTTCAACTACCCTACCATTAACTGGGAAAACTACTCATGTACCAGCTCTTTTGCTCAACGTTTTCTGGAAATCATCAATTCCAACGCCTTGGATCAACTTATCCACACCTCCACCAAAGGCAGCAATATCCTAGACCTGGTCATCACCAACATGGGTGACCGGTGTTCCACACCAGAGGTCAGCTCCTCATTGGCTAGATCTGACCACAAGCTAATCACCCTAGACATCCACATCCCGCTCCCACCCCCCATTAGGATAACAACCGTAAAAAATTTCTCCAAAGCCAACTTCACGCTTCTTAAGACAGAAGTGGCAAACTTCACGACACCCATACAGATGGACAATAGAGGTAAGACTGCTGAATCCTACACAAATGCACTTTATAAGCACTTACACGAGTGCATGGATCGTGCTATCCCTAACAGAACCAAGATGCTATCCTCCAAAAAAAGGAAGCCAATCTGGTGGTCTTCTGCCATAAACAAATTCTACAACAGAAGAAAGAAACTGTTGCAAAAAAGAGTAAAATCCGACGATTGAAGGAACTCCCTGGTCAGCCTTAGTAAGAAGCTGAGATCCCTAATAAAATCCTCTAAAGCTAGTTATAAAAACAAAATAGCCACTGATTCTAAAGACAACCACAAAGAATTCTATAGCTATGTCAAGAATCTCAATGGCAACACTCAGATCTGCTCTGAGTTACAGCACAATGACACTAAATATACAGAACCAACTGATACTGCCAACATCCTGGCAGATAGGTTCAGTGCAATTTACCCCCCTCTCACCCCCTAAAGGGCCCATCTTTATACCGGAAGAATGCAAAGTTCCTGTAATCACAGCTGCACAGCTAAAAACCTCACTCTCCAAAGCCAAGAACACAGCGTCCATGGGATCTGACAACATCCCAGGCTGCCTTCTACATGAACTACAGAATGAACTGGCACCCCACCTAAGTACCATGTTCAATCATAACCTCACCTCAGGCTTTGTGCCCATTGAATGGCGCACCGTGATGGTTATCCCACTCCACAAAGGGGGGGGCACAACAGACCCCGGGAACTACCGCCCCATTAGCCTGACGAGCCTGGTCTGCAAGGCCATGGAAAGTATCATCATGAAACTCATAAACAAAGACATTGAAGATCTCCAAAATCTGGACCCCACACAGTTTGGGTTTGTAAAATGCAGATCATGTCTCCTAAACCTGATAGACTTCTTTGAAGTAGTTACCAAAGCCATAGATGAGAGTAAGGTGGTTCACACAGCCTATCTAGACCTCACCAAGGCATTTGACACCATCCCCCACTCTGGAATTATAGATAAACTCACTATAAATCCCTATGTCACAAGATGGGCTGCCAACTGGCTTACTGACAGAGCCCACACTGTGAAAGTAGCAGACTTTAAATCAGACTTCAGACCAGTGACAAGTGGAGTACCACAGGGCTCAGTTCTGGGTCCTCTCCTGTTTGGTATCTACTTCTCTGAAGTACAGGCTAACACAGAAGGTCTTTGGCTAACTAAATTCGCAGATGACTGCAAACTAGGAGCCATAATCGAAACTCCTAACGATGTGGACATCCTACAAAAGGGCCCCCCTGAGACAGATGCCTGGTGTCAAAACCATGGTCTCAAGCTCAATGCCAAAAACTGCATTGTCATCCCCTTTGGTAAAAACTCTGTACCCATGAACTATCACATAGGCAGTAGTCTACTTAACACCAAAAGTGTGATAAGAGACCTTGGGACACAGGTGGACAGTAGTCTCTCCTTTGATGATCACATCGCCACAGTGATCAGGAAATCCTTCTACATGGCACACCTCATCACAAAAGGTTTCTCATCCAGAAAAAAAGAGGTAATTGTTCCCCTCTACTCATCACTCATTAGACCCATTATAGAGTACAGCACCCCTTTTGGTATGTACCTCACAAGACATCTACAACAACTGGAAAGGCCACAGAAATACCTCGCAAAGAGGATTACCGGCCTCAAACAGATGCCCTACACAGACCGTCTCAAAAAACTCCAGTTTTACTCCATCGCATATCGCCTACTCAGAGACGATCTCTGTCTAACATACAAAGCTATGTCAAACCCAGAGCTGTTGGACATGCTCCACTTAAAGAAATCCCAATCCCTCCGAGCTACACGCTCTAGGGACCTAAACCTTGTCACCACAATAAACAGAACATGCTGGAAGGATAGATTCCTGTTCCAGAGACTTCCCATACTCTGGAACAGACTACCTATCTATGTCAAACAGAGCTCCTCATTAGCACTCTTCAAGAAAAATCTTGATGATTGGATGGGTAATAGGAAATTCATCCCAGAGATCACGTCTGTGGTTCTGCTTGACAGGGGCACAGGAATATAATTTTCTTGGGTGGCGAAAGCCAGGGTACCTTTTTGGCTAGGCTTGTATAGGCCCTAGGGCCAATAGCCTAGTACCTACCTATGAACCTATGAAGGTAGAGTAAGTATTTCTGTGTGTGTGTTGGTTAGGGGTTGTAGTGTGTGTGTAAGTGTGTGTTGTGAATGTGATGTGTGTGTGTGTGTGTGTGTGTGTGTGTGTGTGTGTGTGTGTGTGTGTGTGTGTGTGTGTGTGTGTGTGTGTGTGTGGGAGGGGAATGGTGGTGTGTGGTGGTTTCTTCATGTATGTCTTTGTAGTGCGACCTTGGAGTTAGAATATTTAAGTAGGGGGGCATGGGGAGCAAAGTCTGTAGTGTAGGTTTGTTTGTTTGTGTTCTGGGGAGGGTGTGTGAATGTTTATGTGTGTGCTGTATGTTTGGTATACTTTTTGCGATTTTGAATTTTGCGGTTTTGGGTTTTCGGTTTATTGGTGTTTTGGGTCTTTGGTCTTGGTATTTTGGGTGTCGGGAATGTGTGCATTTGGGATTTAGTAGGGGATCCAGCATCCTACATACTTACTACATGTGTACCAACAGAAGTGTTTGATACGAAGGCTCTGAGCTGTACATGAGTAGCTTCCTGTACTCCTGGGTGGCAGTGTCTTCATTTTTTCCACCTCCATTTGTTTAATGTATAGCTCTGAGCATGTCATTTAACCAGACAGTGTTCCCAAGTTGCCCCTAAAAGGGACAATGGTGTGATAGAACCTACCTATTCAAAATAGGGGAAGCTACCTCAAACAGTAGACCCGTATCAAGTGGCATATCCCAGGGTTCAGTCTTGGGGCCTCTGTTATTTGGGATATGTTTTTCTTAGGTACAGGCCAAAACCAGTGGGCTATGGCTGACCATGTTTGCAGATGACTGCAAGTTGGGAGCTGTCATTAATTCCCCTAGTGACGTGGACATCCTCCAAGAGGGTCTCACCCAAACAAATGACTGGAGCAAGAAACATGGCCTCAAGCTGAACACAATAAAATGCATCATCATCCCCTTTGGGGAGAGAGATGCCCCCACAAATTATCACATTAATAGCATTCTAAGCATACAGTCAGTTGTGAGGGATTTGGGCACCCAGATTGATAGCATCCTGACTTTTGACCACCATGTTGCATCCATTGTACGGAAAGCTTTCTACATGGCCCACCTCATAAGTAAGGGTAAATCATCCAGGGACAAGGAGGTCATAACATCCCTGTATTCTAACCTTATAAGGCCCATTATTAACTACAACACCCCATTTGGCATATACCTCTCAAAGCACATACAGCAGCTGGAGAGACCACAGAGGCTTCGCACCAGGAGACTCCAGGGCCTCAGAAATCTACCATATAGAGATAGGCTAAAAGCCCTATGCCTCTACTGTGTTTCATAAGACTCCTCAGAGGTGACCTCTGTCTGGCATACAAGACGATCTCGGACCCTGCCTTGATCGGACTGCTGCATATCCACAAGTCAAGCTCCAGTCAAGTAACCTGCACACATGGCCTCACCCTAGTCTGTGACATCAATAGGACTTGCTGGCAGGACAGATTTGTGTCCCAGAGACTCCCCCATATATGGAATAGACTCCCTCTCCATGTCAGAGTGCAATCTGGATAAGTGGATGGGAAATAGAAAATACATCCCTGGGATTCCACCCGTGTCCCTGCTAGAGAAGGACATTGGGTGCTGATTTGTCTATGCATGGTCTAAACTCTTGACTAGGCTTCTAAGGGCCTCAGGGCCAATAGCCTAGTAACTTTATGTGGTCCTATGATTCATGGGCATAGCTTTTCAAAAAATAAGTGGTAGCAAACAATTTAACCTTCACAATTATTATTTTAAACCTGACACCTGTTTCTTTATTTTTCATACAGCTGATGAGTAGTATTGTGTGCATGTGTATGTGTGTGCGGGTGTGTGTGTACATATATGTGTGTGTGTGTGTGTGTGTGTGTGTGTGTGTGTGTGTGTGTGTGTGTGTGTGTGTGTGTGTGTGTGTGTGGGTGGGTGCGCTCACGCATGCACACATGTTTATGTCTGCATATGGGGATTAATCAGAGTTTCTTTAATTAATGCCAGGTGTGTACCCAAGAAGACTGAATGCTGTAATTAAATCAAAAGGAGCTTCAAACAAAGTATTAGTTTAAGGGTTATGCAACCAGCTTATTGTATGTTTTTTTATTTTTTATATTTTGCCCCTAACAGATTTGTTTGTTTTTCACTTGAATTGTACAGGTTATAGGTCACATTAAAGGTGGGAAACGTTTTGAAATGATTTATTGTGGTCTCATTTTTTATATCACAAAAACCTGGCATTTTAACAGTGTATTACCCAAGCCACAGGCAACAAAATAATTTAAATGAATTTTCAAAATCAGTGCAGTTTACACATATAGTGAACAGCACAGTGAGTTGTAAGAGTAAGTCACATGTTACAGTGTGATATCAGTGAAAGCTAGGAAAAAGGTGAATGGATTTCCCATGAGGTAATTAGATTCTCTGTTTGTATGAAAATATTCTGTCACAGATGTGGTAGCACTTAAAAAAGCTGGTTGTTGATACCGCAGTATACTACTATGGCAAAAATAACTAAAGTAAAACCATCTTACTTTTAGTATCTAAGAACAGATGGGCAAAAATAATGTTTATATTTTAAAATATTTGCATCTTATCTCCTTCATTTTTTTCCATAAATGGCGCGCGCGCGTGCACACACACACACACACACACACACACACACACACACACACATATACACACACATGCATAACATAATATTGGCTATGATAATAGTAAATAAAACATATGCAAAAATGTGATATGATTATCTTATCTGATGTTTTGTCTTTAGCGAATCTTTAATCCCTAGGATTTGACAAACAAATCCAAATATCACCTATCACAATTTATTTCTCAGTAAGAAAAATGTCTTAGTAACAACAATCCCGAGGCATAATGCAAGGAACAATGAAATATCCACTTTCCTTGCTATTGAGTTCACAAAATCTTCCAACTGAAGAATAATGAAATAGCAACTTCATGTAAAAACTGGAAATTTCATTAAGTAGCCAAATTAAAGGAAATGAAAATATGAAAAAGAAATAAAAACAATGCTGAATATATCACATACCTGTGTCTAATCTCTAATGAGCGAATTCTGAGGTTCTCTTAGCACTGGCATTGTATGTATCATTGCATGGAGGGTTTTTATTTGCTGATTTGAAGAACTGTTTTCACACCAATAAACCAATAGAGACCACAGGCATGACACCCCCTGTCCTCCTTATCTGCTTATCTACATTATATTCTGTTAGATACTCTAAAATGTTTTAGAAGTTTGTATTACAAGTGGTTAGGCAAAATTATGTACTGCAATTAGATATTCGAGTTAAATAAATGTAAAATTTAAGTTTACATATTTTTTTCTGCTGAACTATCCGAGAAATATGAATTTACTGTAAGTTTGCCCTTTTTATCTTCAGAAATGTATTTTTCTATTTATCTTTTATTTTAACAGTTAAACTATAACCAATTAATGATAGCAAACTTCAAAATGCATTTATTTATTTAAAAATATGATTCCCACACTGTATTTTAAGTTGTACAAATTATGTTTCTAAATTACATGTGCATATACATACATACAAATGTTTCAAGCACAGGCATTAATGCCTTTCTAGCCTGCCACTAAACCAAAACAGTTGTTTCCATAATAAGCATCCAGGCTGTTCTTAAAATATCTAAATTAGTGCTTGCTTTAATGTAATTTGGTAGTCTAGTCTATGCATCAGCTGCTTTCTCAGAGAACCAGTTAATGCAGTTCTCATTCTATAGAATCTTCTACATAGGTTGTCTGATGATTCTCTAGTACATTTTCATAACCCCAGACATTCCCAGAGGTAGTTGTCTCTAAATGCCATATATAACTGAATAAGGACTCCTCTTAAATATCTGTATGAGACACTGCACAAGTTTAGATATTTCAGTCTTTTATAATGACATAAATTTTCAAATTCATGGATGCCCTTGTTATATTTCCACTGTACTTTTTCCAATTTAGTCATGTTTGCTTTCTAATAAGGTTTCCTTATTGTTATTCAATAGTCAAGTGTGGGTCTAATGTAACTAACAAACAGTGACTTCATCATTTCTGATTTCCTAGACTTTAAAATCTTTTTATACAACCTATAGTTCTATAACTATCAATGACCAATCAGATTATATGATTAGAAAAATTCAAAGCTGGATCTACCCATATACCCAGATCCTTAAATGAATCTACGGTTTTAGTCACTGTGTGCTGTATTACATATTCATCTTTCAATTTACATCTCCCATATCTCATATGCTTAGTTTTTTACATATTTATCATAATATTTTTCTCCTTTGCCCAAATGGTCAATTTTGTCAAGTTTTTTTGTAGACATACACTATTTGTAACACATGTAATCAGCTTACTCAATTTCAAGTCATCTGCATACAGACTATAGAACATCTAAGTTGAAAAAGATAGATCAGAAAGATACATGTATGGGCCCAGGACAGAGCACTGTAGGATACCCTGACAGTAACCAACAATTTCACCTGTCCAATTTCTGTATGATACTTGCCATGTCCTATTTGTAAACCATGCTGCTGTCCATCTTATCAAGAGTACATCAATACCTAGTTGTTCTAACTTATTAATCAGTGTTTTGTGTATGACCCTGTCAAATGCTGAAGTTAAATCTATATAAATTATGTCACAGCACAATTTTTCATTCATATCTGTTATCATATTGTTATAGAACATCATGTTACAGGTGGTAATAGATATATTTTCAACATATGCATACTGATATATGATTTCAAGCCCCAACCTTTCCAGTTCTGACAATAACCTATCCAATATTACTTCTCCATTATTTTTCCACAACATGAAAGTAGACTTAAGGGTCTGTATGACTCTAGGTTTGTGGGTTTGTCCTTCTCCCCTTTCCCTTAAAGATGGGTTTAATACATGCATGTCTCCAATCTTGAGGAATCTCCCCATATTTATATGACCTAGTAAATAATAAAAATAATAGTACTGTAAGTTTTTGCTGAAGTGTTCTCAGGTCATTATTACTAATTATGTCTCCTCCCTATACTTTGTTTGGATCGAGTTTGCAAGGCTCTTTTTTAATATATGATAGATATTGATTAAAGTAAAATAAATTCACCAATGGAAAAATGCAAAAGTATATGTGAGGCTTGAAATCAATAAGCAATGTATAAATTAAAATATTTTCTTCAGTGCAGAAGTGCAACAAAATATGCAAGACTTAAACTGCAAAGGAACACAAAGTTAATCTAAAAATACATGTGGGAAGCCCATGCCTATCACAACAGCTAAGTAACAGTTTGCCAAAGAAAATATTATTCTTAGTTTATCAATACCTTCCATGAAGTAAGCACAATTGTCAGACCAGCAAGGAAGATTCTGTTAGCAATGCAGAGAGAAGTTAAGAAGGCTGCCAGCCGAGCTAGATAGAATTTTATAAATAATTAAATGTTAATGTAAATATTAATATGATCCACAGATTTGTTTTACAAATGTAAGAAAACTGTTATGTGCTGAGCTTCAAAAATGTAATCACAGTGCACCCTGCAGGAAAACAGCAAAAATGTGTATAAACTCTATGCCTATGTAATGTATGTTTTCATGGTAGAAAACTGGGACATACAGAGTTAAATTGTAAACTCTAAGAAAATAAGCTGATTAAGAAAATAATTTTATGACTGTGTGTGATCTCAAGCTAAGAGACATGATGTTTGGGCTAGGAGCTTTTTTCTATTGTGTTAAGACATAGATAATTACTAGGCTTCACATGTAAAGTGTCTTTTATTGCTGTGACTTTCTGGCAGCTGCAGATCACAAAGAAATGTTAAATTTTAAGTTCTGTGAGCCTGGGAAACTTAAGCAGAAGTGACAAGAATGATCTAATCTGAAATGACTCAGCAGTAATGTGTATTATCAATTTAAGAACTATCTCTAGAGAAAGAGATTGCATTTCATATTTGTTGTCAGACCTGTTAACAACTCACCAGCACTTGCTTGCTCTGTAAGTAGGATTTAGATCTTAGTATTTCTCTTACAGATAGGAGTATAGCAAGATTAGTCTAGCTGTTTTCTATATTTATGTCAGGCTCTATTACAATGTTGTTTTAAAGTATCGCCTGTGATTCCTGAACTCTCTAGTGACACTGTGTTGAATTAATGAGCATTGTCTTGTGTTTTTATTATTTATTATTAAATATTTTTAAACATTTTAACTGTGGCTATTTTGTATAGAGATATTTAAGCTCTTAGAGTACTTGCATGTATTAGGTGATACTGTGCAAACCACTCCAATAGCCTTGCTGTTCGTCACACTTACCAATTTGATAATAATAACATTGCACTGTAGAATTGGATACCCTTTCATAGGGGCCTTTAGAGTAGCTGATAAGAGTAGTTGGTGGCAATGATTACTACCTTGTAGTCGGGGCAGAAGGGAGCATAGCTGGATAACCTGTGCCAGCCTTCCCCAGGAGTGTCTGATCACATATAAATCAAATTTCAAAGTGTGTGTGTGTGTGTGTGTGTGTGTGTGTGTGTGTGTGTGTGTGTGTGTGTGTGTGTGTGTGTGTGTCTGTGTGTCAGCTACTTGGGAAGGGACACAAAGCACTGGTTGGACAGAGAGGGTACTGGAGGTTTCAGCTTCACACACGGCTGAGATCTGAACCGTATAGCTGTGCAAGTGAGGAGTCTTATTGGGGATCTGGAGAGAAAGGGAGAAATCAGCCCCAGACTGACTGTGATCTATGTGTGCTCTTAAGGGAAATTGTACTTTACTCTGTGTGTACTTGGTATCCTCCCAAAGTGGACACCCCTCACTGGTGCTAGTGGTGAGGATTGAGGCTCCTCGATTACTGGGCCAGTGCACGGGCATCACAGAAGCAAAAGCAGAACTTGACAAAATGGTGAATTTAGGTGTCCTTATTCCAGCAGAAGAACTGACTGAATGAGTATTCTCCATGGTCGTAGCTCATAAGAAAACCTCAGATGGTATTCAAATATCTGTTGATCCAAGAGACTCAAACAAAGCACTTAAATTTCCTCATCATCTGATGCGCACAGTAGAAGAAGTAGCTGCTGTCATGCCAAATGCCACTATTTGTTTCAGTCTTAGATGCAAAATGGTCCTTTTGGCAAATTTCGCTGGATTGCAAATCTTCATTGTTAACTATATTCAGCACACCATTTGGTAGATACAGATTTTTGAGAATGCCATTTGCGATAAATTCTGCTAGTGAAGTATTTCAATGTGCAATGGAGCAAATTTTTTTCTGGTTATCCATGTGCTATCATAGTAGCGACATTATTGTAGGGGGCAAGGGTGAAGACGAACTTGATAGAAATCTCATGGAAGTTCTTGACTGTGCTCATGAAATTAGTCTTAAACTGAATCCACAGAAATGCAAATTCAAACTGAAAGAAGTTACTTATGTGGGACATGTGTTTACTAGTTCTGGGTTACAACCAGATCAATCTAAGCAAGCAGCAATTCTTGAGATGCCAGTACCAGAGAATGCCACATCTTTGCAATGCTTTCTTGGTATGGTTAACTCTTTAGGAAAGTTCATCCCAGACTTGAGTGAGCTTTCAGCACCCTTACATGAGTAGACATACATAAATGTAAATTGGTCTTGGTTAGAACAACATCAAAGAGCATTCAATGTACTTAAGGAGAAAATTGCCAGCCCTTCCACATTGAGATATTATGATGTTCATAAACCTGTAACTCTTTCTTGTGAAGCTTCAAAATATGGCTTTAGTGCAGCATGTCTTCTGGAAGGCAAACAAGTAGCCTATGAATCCAGAACTTTAACTCAAACAGAGATGCATTATGCACAAATAGAAAAAGAGTTTTTGGTAGTAGTGTTTATCTGTCAAAACAGAGACTGATCACCAATCTCTAGTGACAATTTTGAAAATGGCAATACATACAGCCCCAGCACGATTGCAATGCATGATGTTAAAATTGCAAAAGTACAGTTTAAATGTTGTCTATACAAAGGGCTAATATTTATACCTTGCTCATGCTTTACCACCAGCACCCAGACAAACAACAGAACAGCATGAAAATGAGAAAGCAGACTTTGAAGTCATGGAAGTCAGAAATTTTTTGTTATCACATCTTGATGAACTCAGAAATCATACAGCTTCAGACCCAATTCTCCAGAAGCTGAAAAACATTATCAGTCAAGGATGGCCAGCATGACTAACCAGTTGACTACTAGACATACAGCAGTATTTTCCTTACAGAGATGAGCTCATGATGGAAGATGGAATCTTTATGACAGGTCCTAATGTGGTAATTCCTAAAGCATTACAACAGGAATATATCAGAATTTTGTATTGTGGTCACCCGAGTACTGCTTCAACCAAAAGTAGGGCAACAGGCATAGTATTTTGGCCATCTATGTCCAAAGATATAGAGAAGGAAACTCTAGCATGTTCAGTTTGCAACAGGACCAAACCACACCAACAAAAAGAACCACTTCATCTAAACCAGATTTCTGAATTACCATGGTCGACAGTTGCTACTGATATTTTCAAATGGAATGGTCATTAGCAGACTCTTATTCAAATTGGTTTGAAATTGACTTTCTTCCTAACTTAACATGCAGTACAGTCATTACAAAATTGAAGAGGCATTTGTCTGCCCATTGTAGTCTGCACAGTCATATCTGACAATTGTGTACAGTTTACAAGTCAGCAGTTTAAGAAATTTGTTGAGTCTTGGGACTTTGTTCATATTACTAGTAGTCCTGAGTATCCACAGTCTAATGGATTAGTTGTATGTGCAGTTCAGAGTGTAAAACATTCATTGGAGAAATCCAAGAGAGATAGTACCGATGTTTTCCTCAACTTACTTGGTTCACTTGCTCAGAGATTGATGTCCAGACAGATTAGAACAACTCTTCTGACCAGTAAACAATTGTTAGTACCAAACGCAAAGAACAATAGAATGGTCAGAACTCAACTTTCGAGAAAATGTCAGTCAAAAAAGTCGTATTACGATAAGTCCAGTAAACCTCTTAGACCATTAAGACAAGGAGAAGTTGTGTGAATGCAAACATCTAAAGGATACAACTGAGT
This sequence comes from Protopterus annectens, assembly GCF_019279795.1. NCBI lineage: Eukaryota > Metazoa > Chordata > Ceratodontiformes > Protopteridae > Protopterus > Protopterus annectens. The sequence continues at coordinate 1,236,302,226 of NC_056726.1, read as the reverse complement.
AGGAATCATCAAGAACATTTGTGAAGAACCAAGATCTTACATCATACAGTCTGAAGGAATGGATTTCAGAAGGAATCGAAGATATATATTGCCAGTCACTGAACCAGTGATGCAGAAAATTGCCTGTGCCAATGACTCTGTTTCTCAGAATGACTCAATACCTGTTTGAATTCCAGAGGACAGTGTACTTTCTTCAAATAATCCTGATGCAATCTCTGAAGTTCCAGTTGTGAGAGAATTTCTGGAGATGGTCTCTGCTGCTAAACCCAGTCAAAGTTTTTATGTGACCAGATCGGGTAGAATTTTCAGACCCAGTCCAAAATACACATGGACTTGGGCTTGAGTTTAGATTTGTTGTTAAATGTTGATGTGATATCTAACATGTAAAATGTCTTCTTCTCCTATTGCAAGTTGAACAAATTAAAGATGGGAGAATGTAGATCACTGCGTATCATGAAACTAGTCAGCCACTGCAGCTATATAACATGTGCATATAAGTTACTGAGCACGTGCAAGATCAGTGCCATTTTGTATAGTCAAGTGAAGTGAGTGCAGGCATGAATGGAGATGCACATGTGAGAGTGTTTGAAGTAACAAGTTAGTCAGTTAGTTAGTTTATGAGGTTCAAAGTACATATTCCAGTTACAACTCCTGATGTATTTATATACAATAAACGACTTGAACTCCTACTTAGCCTCAGTGTCTCATTTGAATACACGACACATGACATGGTCTATACACTCCAACAATTATTATATGTTCCAGGGTTTCTTTACTGTCACAGATACACAATCTATAGTATTGTTATCACTGAATATATAATAATTACAGGTCTCATAACTACCTTTAATCCCTATCATAACACCTCCACCTGATTTTTTTGTTAGAATGTCTGTTACAGTAAAAAATGTATACCGTGACAGAAATGGTTTCCAGCCATTGTTCTTTAACCATATTTCACAAATATTAACAACATTAATTCTATGGGAATGTAGCAAATCTTTGAATAAAAAAGAATGTTATTAATGCTCCTAGCATTAACAACCATCAAAGATGCATCAAATGCTGCTGTCTGTGAACTGTTAAATGTTTGACCTGGCAAAAATCCTACCTTGAGTTTGTTAAATGTTGCAAAATATCTGCTGCAAAATTTCTCTTACCTGATCTTGACAAGTGCACGCTATCCTGTCTGAACACATATGTTCCCAAAATTAGGCTCAGATGCTATATACATTTCCATTTTTTTTAAACAGGACACTTTTTCATGCAGGTATTTACCCCAAAATCTTTTCATTCACAGAACATGACTCTCTTTTGTATATATGATTTATGAAAAATCTGTCCTAATAGTTGTACAAGCTGTGCTACCTACGAGGCCTGTACTTTCCCTAATATCAGTCCGAGAGTCTTTGTGGATGAGATCATTTGTACCGACATGAATAAAAACAGATCTGTACTTCCTTAAATTAAGGCATTTAAAGGCCTGCCTCATTTCCTCTGTTTCAGCTCCTGCCAAGCATAACACTATTTGATGTTTATTATCTTTCCTTCAAATGTAAGACAGAGTGCATCTAATAACTGAATCTCCAGTTAACAAGAATATCTTTTCTGACCTAATCTAAAGAATCTTCAACTTCTAATTCAGTAATATCTGTTCTATCAATTGTTACAAAAAATGGCCTTCTTCACCGTTAGTCTCAATAATCCCAATATTTTCATAGCATATTACATTTGCAAGCATACAGTTCTCATCCCGCTGGCTTTGTATATCCACAGCTTGAGCCATGTTGTCAGTGTCTGTCTTTCTTCTCTTTTTTCTTACAGTAATGCACTTCAGTCCTTCCATGTTCAGTTTTGATTTCTTCCTTTTTACCAGCCCTTTGCCTCTTTTTTTCTACCATATATTTTGGAAAAATTACACCTTTTTCTGTAGACTGAAGGAGCTTTGATAGAAATTTTTATCTTGCCCTCCAATCTCTGTGTTCCATAACAAAGCAATGTCCTTTTTAGAAGGTATTCTCTTTGTTTTACAGACATTTGTCAGTTTCTTTTTCTTCCTTGTTATTTTTGTGAACGTCTTCCTTTCTTTCTTTTTATTTCCTTCTATATGATCTGAATCCTCATATTTCTGAATACTTGTATCCAGAATTCCAAAGTTGTCAGTGGCATTATCATGTTTCATAGTGGTTGAATGATCTTTACAGACAATAGACACATCCTTTCCTAAATTTGTTTTATTTGCTCTTTCTCAACATTTTTTATCTCATCAGTCCAGTCATTAACATACATAACAACAGTTCTCCAAGCCATGCCAATTGCAAAAGTGCAATCATCATCGGTAAGTCTAGATTTACTACTGATAATGGTAAGCAAATCTTTCAACTTTTGACATGAGGAACACAAATCACCAGTGTTATCAGGTGTTACCTTTAAATATACATAGCATTTATTACTCTGTACAAATTATTTGTGCTTTAGCAAATCATTAATGGCATACTCATTTACCTATGAACCTATAAACTCAAAAGCTACCTTTCCTTTTTACTTCTGTATACATTTAATTGGTGTACTGAGGTGATAAGTAACCCCTACTCAATCTATAAGCTCCTCTGTAATAATTCACCAGTCTGAGAATTAATAATTTTGTAGTGACTAAAAATGTAGCTCTGTGTGGACTGTCATACAAAACTTACATACAATGATTAGTTATATAAGGGTGAAGACTGGAGCTGCACTGACAATTCACATTTACAAGTTTCTACAATATCATGTATCATGATGTTCAAATAAATGATTCTATTTTCATTATTTTTTATCTAGTATTTTTTTAAATATATGTGCCAAAAGGAAGGTTACACAGCCTCTGTTAAATCATGGTGGAGTTGCTTCACTGCTCCACACCGGGGCTTACCTACCTGATGATCAGAACTGCATAAAATTCATATCTTTAACGGCATCAGTCGGCTGTTTCATGCAACCTCCTTGTACTACAAAAACACTCTGGCACAGATGTATAACAACACTAATTGCAACATCTGCAACATTCAGTACTAATTCTGACTGCATACAGTGAAACACAGAGCAAAGGTCCATGACAGTGACACTGAGTCTGGCTCCATGATTAGTAACAACCTATGAACCTAACCTAACATACCCCACTACTAATAGATACCCAAAGTACTCTGGGACAAAATTGGGTTGGGTGCATAGCTAGGCTTATAGAGGCCCTAGTGGTCATTAACCTAGTTACAAACTATGAACTTATGAACCATAGTATGACCCTTTTGTGATCAACACTCATAACTGTGATCACAAATGTCTCAACACTTGAAAGTGAATGAGTTTTGCAAATAAAAATTCACACTAAAAAGTGATTTTGCTTAGAGCCAAGCCTCTGTATCCCCTAATATGGGGTGGGGGCTGCAGTACCCCCTGCTTCTAGGATATACAACCTCCAAGGCTGTTGTATCTTGTGGAAGGACATGTCAGTTATACAGCTGGCTGTACAACAGAGCAAGATGATAATATGAAAATAGGCATAATATCACAGTTAAAGAATATGCAGTCAATGGTAGGAGCTTGGAAAGGACCTATGCAACTAAAGCCTTTGGTCCATGAAATGAACACCAGCAACCACTCCACCAGTGGTAAACAGGCACTACAGACTTTTAATCTAAATTACTTCAGTCAGTAACTACTAGTGGGTCTTTTACTATGGTCACAGTCAGCTCCATGCATGGGGACAATCTTCCATCTATGAGCGACGTAACCACAGGAAGAAGAGTCGATTGTTTTCTTTAAGACACACTGCCAAAGTCTGCCCAGATGTGGACAGGAAAGGGGCAGTGCTAACTTGATATACGTTTTCTTATTTTTGACTGGCTACTAACTTAACTAAAGTAGCATAGAAATGACATGCTGTGTTTTACACTCTTTATTTTCAACATATAAATGCATTGATGTTATATCCCTACAGGAAAAATTTCATTTTCAGGATTTACTTACTTTAATTCTGTCACACACCTATAGCACATGCCTTGCTTAGTAAGCACAGTGGATAATAAAGTTGTAGTGAAGAGTTTTGATGGTAAAACAAAGAGCATTATGTGACATTGATACCTCCAGAACCAGGGTTGACAGAATAAGAGAATGACAATTAACGCACATTTTTTAAAGTAAGAGATGTCTATAACTCTGCTGTTGTTTATTTGTAATGCATGGAGTGTGGTGATTACACTTCAATACTGAGAAAAGGGGAACCAGGTTGAGTGCTTCTGTGGCACGCAACCCAATATTAATAGCATTTTGAAAAGCACTTAACAATTGTTAAGCACCTTTCTAAGAGGTGTTAATATTAGGTGTTGCAGTAAGCACCGAGTACTGCCAGTACTAGGTAAGGGCTTTGCTGTTTCTCAAACCCAGTAAAACACTTTGTGATTTTTTCCTGTAACCAATAGTACATGGAGCAGAAAAAGCTCCATGCACTACAAAGAATTAGAATCGTGTCTCTCATTGTAACCCTCCATTATGTGTTCTTGACATGGATGCCAAGATTTACCTCTCTAGACACAATCAGAATCCTCTATAATAAGTGCAATCGACCACACTTTCTCTCCAAACCACCAGTCGTAGGGGACCAGAAAGGGTGGCAGTTTACATTTAATAAATAATATGTAAATACTGCGCCATGGTGTGACATGCATAAAGTTACAATTTCACTTTTATTGATGATTTTTGAATTACCATGCAAACAGTAATATAATATAGTGAGGAAAATTCACTTCAATTCCTTATGTTAAAAGTGCTCAACATGTAAATTAAAGATGTAAAGAGGACAACGGTTACTGGTCACACACATGGCACACTGGGGATGGCACTTGCTACTGCACATACCAGAGTTTCTTAAAGTAAACAATTGCCAGTGCAAGTACTGGTGTGGTCTTACCCTCTACATTTTATGAGAATGAGTGTTCTAATATGGATTTTTCTGTTGCTGATTGACAGGTTGAGCCAAACAGAGTATTTCATTGTAGAAGGAAATATATTTAAATTTCTGATTCTATCTACCTTCCATTGACATCTGCCACTGAAGACCCAAAGTCTTCAATCTTAGAAGCTGATTTGGTGATAATGACTTTAATATCTAAATGCTGAGCTGATATGATTTACGTACAGAGACAGCATCGATACTGATTTTGCCTACTACTTCTGCCAATACTCAATAGTCAGCTGTATATAAATCAGAACATATAGTGTGCCTAGTCATGGCTCCAGGTTCAGGCCTACCTGATGGATATATACAGTTATATCTGTCTTGGCTGTTACAGCTTGTTGCTCCAACTATTCCTGATTGCACAGATGGAGATGGCCTACTTAATGTGACTGAGAGGTTTTGTGGCTGAAAAGGACACCTAATAAATAACAAAACCTTGACTACAATAAAAGATGGTTTGAATCTTATTCGGTACTCCCCCTATTCCTAGCTGCAGTGATGGAGGAGGTCCCTTTGATGTGAAGGAGTGCAGTATTGTGGCTGAAAAGAGGTGTTTTATAATTACTAATACCTTCTTTAATCTCTGTAAGAAAAACTGAAGCTGTCTAAAGACCCCCAAAGATTGGTTCTTTTAAGATACAAGTGTGAACATGGCTCTTAATTAAAAAAAAATAATAATAAAATGAAAGCATTATGGCAGTGTTTGCTGACAGCCTATAAACATTTTTATTTCCATGTTTTTAGTCTGTGAAGTGTCTGTGTTTTGCAGTCAGCAAAATGGCAAAAGCTGCACTGTCAGTGGTGCAACAGGTAGCATATTCACCTTTAGTACTACACGATCAGAAGGCTGTTGGTTCTATTCCCACTCCAGGTACTGGATTGCTGACACTGCAGTGCAGTATTAGGGGATGTGGCACTCCTAAGTGTGTCCCGTTTTCTTGAGTTGGTGATAGCTCAAGTAGATGTAAAATATCCCACAACACACAATGAAAAGAGTAACTGAAATTCTCTAATGCTCTGGCCAAGTTTCCCCCTAGTAGTATAATACTGCCTCATTTATCCTCTGAATGAGGACTCTAGCCTAGTGGGATAAACCTGTTCAACAAAGGATAAATACATTGAAAAAATTCAGCAAATATCACAGGGTTTGAACACAGCACTGAAAACTTAAGCATTAAGAGAGTGGTGGCTAGCTGCTGAGAGCCATTTTGTAAGTACAGGAATCTCCTGGAAATCACCAAAATACATTACCAAAATGCATATGCATGCTATTATGCCTAAGTAGAAAATTTGCTAAGATATGTTAGCATACCAACTAGACTAATGCTGTTAAGGGTCTATAATCAAACTTTGGCAGGCATGCCTCTCACGTACCATTGATACTTGAAAGCATTGTCATATGTGTGTGTGTGTGTGTGTGTGTGTGTGTGTGTGTGTGTGTGTGTGTGTATATATATATATATATATATATATATATATATATATATATATATTGTCCATGGTGGTGCAGCGGAAGCGTTGTTGCCTCACAGCAAGAGGTTCTCCCATTCAATTCTCGGCTTGGGTTGGGAGTGCCTTCTGTGTGGAGTCTGCATGTTCTCCCCGCAGTCAAGTGGGAATTTGAAAGACATGCGTTGAATGGGCGTGCCTTTGTTGAAGGTTGGGCGTTGGGCTGGCAACTCAACACCATAAAAACCAACTGCCAATCATTAGCGGACCATTTATTTATTATTTATTTTATTTTATTTGCATTTGTTTAACCAGGATAGTCCATTGGGCCCGACCCCTAACCGGGAAAAGCCGAAAGACAAACAACAACATATATATATGTATATGGAGGATTGTGTGTATGTGTTTTGCATTTGCTAGCACAGTTTTTCACATATTAACAAAACAATGGCAGTAAAGTTGGTGGTACGAAAAAATTAGTCCATACTGAAATTTGTATATGTGTGTGTGTGTGTGTTTGTGTGTGTGTGTGTGTGTGTGTGTGTGTGTGTGTGTGTGTGTGTGTGTGTGTGTGTGTGTGTGTGTGTGTGTGTGTATGTGTGTATATAACACACTCTACACTTCTGCTAAAAATATATACAAACTCTGACATTGCACCACAGTGAGCAAAGGAGCAATACCACTATCCCAAATGTGCTGCGATCCTACACATTAGAAGCCACAGATCTTTTAAGCTTCCAGGTTGTCAATCTTCCCAGCTCAGTGTTGTGTGGTTTCTTCATCTGAGCATCTTGTAACAGGGAGCTGCCTTCTAAAACAGAGTTCTGTTATTTAAATTTATAATGCATTAGTCAGGAATAGTATTACTAGTTATTCTAAGTGTAAAAACTTTCCTGCATTAATTTATACAAAATTTTAATACTGGTTTACATACACTCATTGTTTAATGTTGCTAATTCTATTGATAGTTTTCTGGTTTGTCATGTACACATATTTATTATTTAGTGGAGTTAATCATATGACTGCAGTTAATGCCATTGTACTGCACTGCACTGATCTGATGAAGCCTCAGCTACTTTTTGGTAGTTAGGTGGAAGCACTTTAGACCACTGAATTTATTATTTTGCTCTTTTTCTTTACTTGCATTAGTTTCAATAACAGCAGTGAACTAATGATGTTTCTCAAGGCCAACATGTACCTTTTATTTCATGTCAGCACAGTCACCCTACCATTCTCATATGTTTAGGTTTACCATTACAGCCTCAGTTTATGTGGCCTGAGACAATGCTACCTTCCTGCCCCGATTACATTCACCACTTCCTGTTAATTAGTCTAGCTTCACACGTTTAGGTCAAGTCTCTTTTCAACAAAGATTCACACATTTGTGATATCCATCCCATCACAGACTCATCTTGTGTTAGTTTACAGCCTGCAACATCTGCACTGTTTAGTATGTATGGCAGTGGACCAAACCATTAACAATCTATGAATTATTTTCTACACATTTCAATTATAGATAGATTAATATGTGGCTTATACTTAATGATCAGATACATTCAGAATACTGCCAAGGACTAGACAGTCCATACAGTTGCATATTTTTCCACTGTCCCTGGACATCCCTGCAAAGGTTTTTTTTTTTCGCAACAGACACTGGTACAACACGCACATACTAAAGGCTCACGGATTCCCATGGTAAGAACTACATTTTGCTTTTTTATTGGAATTAGTACTGTGACAACTAGGACTTATGACACGTTACTGACAACCTCTTGTAATGTACCTGTTTTGACAGTATTTAGATGGAGCAAACTGAAACAGAAGTCAGTTATCTCTTTCCTCATTTAACCCTGCTTGGGTCACTATCAGAGAATGCTGCAGCTTATCATTTCTCACATCACTTATAACTAATATATCACTAGAAAGTTGCATTCATCCAGTCATGGAAAGGGTGGCATGGTACCTGACGTAAAGGATACATGGTAGCTGCTCCCTGATATATCACTAGAAAAGTTGCATTCATCCAGTCATGGAAAGGGTGGCATGGTACCTGGCATAAAAGATACAAGGTAGCTGCTCCCTGATATATCACTAGAAAGTTGCATTCATCCAGTCATGGAAAGGGTGGCATGGTACCTGGCATAAAAGATACAAGGTAGCTGCTCCCTGATATATCACTAGAAAATTACATTCACCCAGTCATGGAAAGGGTGGCATGGTACCTGACATAAAAGATATAAGGTAGCTGCTCCCTGATATATCACTAGAAAGTTGCATTCATCCAGTCATGGAAAGGGTGGCATGGTACCTGACATAAAGGATACAGAGTAGCTGCTCCCATTCACAGGTTCAGCCAGATTATCCTGACTAGCTGCAGTTATAATTATTACAGTATATCACTTTAGGATTTTAATTTGATTAGTTGTCACACACTTTTTAGTACTTGTTTCCCCATCTAAACATGACTGATAGCATCTACTTATCACATCACAGATACGATGATGTCCTAATAGTTATACATAGCCAGGGACATGTTTTATATAAAGTGTTTGTATCAGTTAGGCACTATCCACACAGGATAGGAATACAAGACATAAGCTAGAACATATTAGCTACCAGTAGGAGTAGATATGCAGAATAGGTATTAAATATGAAAATTATCCTATTGTAGCTTGGATGATCAGCCTATGACATACATTCATGACCCCAGCTTGAGTTAATTAACAATGATCTCTGTGTTAAAACAGAGGCATACTGCATGTCATGTAAACTGGATTTGATCTGACTATGCTCGTTTAAGAGTGAAAGCACTCATCTATTTGTTTTTCAGTAAAGATGTTTTGATTTCTAAACAAGTTATAATTGATTGTTCTGAAGTCTCAAATGAGCTTGTCTACTGTGCATGTTTTTTTTTCCTGATTTCTTAGGAGTCTCAGCCAGCACACACACACATTCTCAACCTGTTGTATAAGAAATAAAAAATGGTATTATTATAAGTCTTCTAGTTATCTTTCTTAGACTTAAGTCCACCCAGCCAGCTGGTTAATCCTCTGCCTCTGCAAGTCATTATACCTTTGGCTGCATTGTTACCTAGAGCAGGCGATCACCTATAAGGGATGGCAGGTGACCCCAACTCCTGCCAAATATCTATTTATTTCTATTCAGAGCTAATTGTATGTTTTTTTTAGTAAGGGTGGGGGTCAAAAATAGGTGAGTAGAGAGAGCAGTAATGCATGAAGTCAAGTAATGGCTGACATCAGTGCTGTAGTGGGAAGGAACCGAACCTTGGCACAGTGTAAGAAAAGAAGAAATGACCTGGTGGGACATGCAAGGACAAAGGTTAGGCAGATTGCAATTACCTGCAATAGCACTGGTGTGGATCTTCCACACTCCAGCCTTTAACTCCAGATGAGGAGTATCTTCTCTGTATAAAGGGTGATATGCTTAGATCTACCTGTCATAAAACGTGAGCAAATATGACCCTTGAAGTTTTTCATCACCAGATTGCCAACCCACATCATGTGTAGCAGAATATGTACAATGTGTGCTTGGTAAATGTGGACGTCATCTCCTTCAGGGTAAATCATTTCAGCTGTCACAGGTCTCATTTATCATATCCTCTCTTATACCTTCACAGGGTCAACACCAGTATCAGACACTTGCTGGACTTCAAGCAAAGCAGGCTGATGTTGACAGCAGAATGGCTGTTGAAGATGATGCCATAGCCTGATATTCATGACACAGCTTGAAGACATTGGCACCGAGCTACAAAGTATACTAGTAGGACCCCACCCCAGAACACATGGATAATTCCATAGGCTGTGACATGTGCTCACACACACCTAATACAATGAGGAAATGACATTACATCAGGGGGAGGGTGGGAGGCCACATAACTAAACACCTGCTTTTTGGGAACAGTCTGAATATGTTGAAAAAGTCACTATCATTTCAGAGGTATAGTGCCAACTGTAACACCAGATCAAAGGGGTGCCAGGTGCAGGCATATCTCACAACTAGCTCCTGAGACATGGAGGACCTTGGCTGCCCAGTAGCAGATGCACCAACACATTGTTCAGGCACAGGCCACTGCCACTGAGACTGAGGTAGAGCTAGAGTATTAGAGTGCATATTTGTGAATTGTAACCAGTACTTAGGGATGGTAGAGGCTGAGGACAATGCCGTGATGATCTTCATGTGTAGCATGGTGGCATGCACACATCCATATCTATTTGAATGTGCACACTAGTAAATGTGGACCAAAGTCACACTGGAAACATAGCTGCAAATGGAGAGGGGACAGTCTGTGAGTAGACCACACCCAAGTGATTCCAAATAATGTGCTGCCCAGATTATGTGTGCCACAAAAAAAAAAGAAAGTAGGCAGGCATTGACAGCAGGAGAGGTTTCTATCATGCGGCACTGACAGGTCAGTGTCTGGAGGTTCACCTGCATCCAGTAGTTTATGCCATCACAAGAGCTAAGCATCAAGATCACATGCTAGCACTTGTTCACCATCCATGGTACCATCACTCACACTGTCCGTATGACACATTAGATATCTAAGTCATGTGACAGACTTCAATCAATACAAGGCAGTACTTGCTCAACAGTCAGTTACCTGACAGGGCGCCCCTGCCCAATTCATCATTACATCTGTAGAGCAGTGATGACAAAAGAGAAAAAAAAAATGTTCTACAAGTTTTAATCTTTGTGCACAGTTTAACACATCATACAAAAGTAAGGTCACTGCAAGTGGAAATCTGGCAATAGTGATGCATGTGTTATTACACCTTTCTTGGTAGGGTCTGAGAACTGAGCCTGTCTCAACTCTCTCTTTGTAACCCTTCCCAGCTCCCCTTCCACAGGAAGTCTGGTATCCTCTCACAGCGGTGCCTCACTGTCAGCCTGGGTACTACTACTCACCTCTGCCCTTGCAGTCACTCTCTCCAAGGGAACATCAGTGCCAACAAACAGCTGTGGCTCACCTTCAGTCTCACTGCAACAGGGTAGCTCCCTCCCTGATGTAACCACCTCACCAGTCATAGCTGCAACTGTGCTGTCTGTCTGGGTCTCCCTGAGGCTACCAGACCCACATGCTTGTCTCCAAGCCTGACTGCGTGTAACTGAATGAACACATGGTACTGCATTATCAAATCATTCCCTGTCAGGACATTTGCAGGGATAGCCTCAAACACACCTAATTGCTGGCTTCCTTTCCCACCCTCCCAGTCAAGATGAACCCTAGCCAAAGGCATTTGGAATGGAATGTGGCCCCTCCTAAAGCTCTGACTGGAATAGACTGCCCAGGCAAATAGTGCTCTTCTGTAACCACTGCAGGCTTCACAATGGTTATGTCAGAGGCTGTGTTTCTCTTAGCAATGGTCTCTTTGCCACTCACTAACATAGGATATAACTTCTTATGGTAGTTTGTTACCCTTGTTGTTTCAAGACAACATACTATTGGCATTTTGTCATTCCCACTTACTGGCTCTCCCACTTTTTGTCCCCCCCCCCTTGCCTCTGTGGACATCTGTATGCTACATGGCCCTGCTGGTTGCATTTAAAACATTTAATCATAGGTCCTGGATGTGTACCTGGTCTAGTGGCTTCCCCTGCTACTGGCGGATTCTGTTGGGGCAGTCTGGGCTGCCCACCATGGGTTCCCTTAGACCCATGAGCAGCACTGGGTGTCCCTTTCCCATGCAGTTGTGCCCTGCTTGCTAAGTGTAGGTCTCCCTTCTTCCCCAACTCATCTACAGTAAGACAATGTCTATCAGCTAACCAGATCCTCATGTCCTAGGGCAAAGTGTTAAGGGCTTGTTTCCTCACCAAAAGGTGTGCCAGCCCTTCAAAAGTGGTGACCAGACATTCACTCACCCACCTATGAAAATAAGTGCTTAGTTCAGCAACACATTCACAAACACTTTCATCTGCTTTGCGTCTAGGCTCACAAAACATTTTCCTATAAGCTTCAGGTGTTAGCTTAAAAAATTCTAGCAAACAGTTCTTTACAACATTATAATTTAGACAGTCATTATCAGTCAGTTTGGACAGAACAGTTGCAGCATTACCATGGAGTAAGGGATCAGGAACTGTACCCAGAGCCCTTGGCAAAACATCATACTGTTTACATACCCTTTCAAACATATGAATGAAACTAGCAAAATTATCCCCCTCTGTAAATTGTGGAAGAAATTTACTGACCTCTGTTGCTTCTGGGGTTCACTTATTCCCTTCCCCATTACCTCCATGACTCTGGCGAAGAGTCAGCATCTCCTTTTCATGTTGCCTCTCCGTCTCCTCAGCATCCAGGCATAGCAGTTTTTCATTCTTGTCAGACTCTAGTCACCTCTGTCTCTCTGCTGCTTCTATTTCCAAATGCTTGGTCTCCAACTCAAGTCTCTCTAACTCCAGACGGATTTTTAAGTCCTCTGTGGAAAGGTTTAGCTATTCATTTTCTGACAGTTGTACATCTCCATGGCCAGTCTGATTGTCCTCCTGGTTACTATTCTCTGATGCAGCTGTGACTAAAGCTGCAATCATGTCTACCTTAGTCAGGTTTCCCTGCACCAGTCCTTTAGCCTGGCACATCCCAGCCAACTGGATCCTTGTCAGCTTGCCATGCTCCTCTGCTGAAATGCTTGTCTGCTCTCCCTGACTAACTAAGCTAACAAAAGAAATAAAACAATTGTGATATGAACTTTGTATGTTCATTGTGTAGCTGATTTAGACTAAAAAAACACCTTCAGTGATCACTGTTCACAAGCTACAGGAAGTCAATATCCACACCGCTACAGATCAGTTAATATGTGATGTGGCTATCTCACCACTATCAATCAATTAATATGTGATGTGGCTATCCCACTACTGCCAAACAATTAATTTGTGATGCCCCTGCACTGGCCCAGTAATCACAGAGCCTCAATATTCACCACTAACACCAGTGAGGAACGTGCACATTGGGAGGATGACAAGTACACACACAGTAAAGTACAATTTCCCTTAAGAGCACACAGAGATCACAGTCAGTCTGAGGTTGGTTTCTCCCTCTCTCTCCAGCTCCCCAATAAGACTTTGCACTGGCACAGCTATGGGGTTAAGATCCCAACCGAGTGGTCAGGCCAAAACCTCTAGCACCCTCTCTGCCCAACCAGTGCTTCATGTCCCTGCCCAAGTAGCTGACACACACACACACGCACACACACACTCTCACACACACACACACACACACACACACACACACACACACACACACACACACACACACACACACACACACACACACTTTGAAATTTTATTTATATACAAACACACAGACACTGCTGGGGTAGGCTGGCACAGGTTCATTAGCTATGCCCCTTCTGCCCAGACTATAAGGTAGAAATCACTGCCATCCACTACTACTTATCAGCTACTGTAAGGCCCTTACCAAATGGTTCCCAATCTTACTGTGTAATGCTACTGTAATCCAAATGGTAAGTGTGTCCAAGACTAGGATTATACAGTGTCACCAAATACATGCAAGTACTCTAAGAACTTAAATATCTGTAAACAGAGCCAACCACAATTAAAAGGTTTAAATATATTTAATAATAAATAATAGCAGAACCAGACAATACTTAATAACTCAACACAGTGACAACAGAGTTCAGAATCACAGGAAATACTTTAAAACAACATTGCAGGATAGTCTCACATAAATACAGAAAACATTTAGACTGATCTTACTGTTTTCTTATCTATCTCTAACAGAAATAGTATGATCTAAGTCTTACTTACATTACAGAGCAAGGCAAATACAGATGAGAAGTGCTGAAGAAGGATGTGTTCAGATCCAGAGACAAGTACAAAATGCTCAGACTTTCTTAGTGAGATAGTTCTTAAGTTAG